>NW_026556825.1:0-30879 GCF_029017545.1 Prosopis cineraria
TGAGGTGAATTCTAAAATATACACATATACTATAAAGTGAATCGAGAAGATTATCACATTAAATATAAAGTAGATTTTGAATTATTTACAATTAAAATAATTTATTTATCAAAATTTTCATGAATCTTGAAGCAATTCATATAAAATATAACGTAAGTCCTGAAGTTAACAAGCCCAAAAAGGCCAAGTTCCCCACAATCCATAAATGGCCCAAAAACATAAAGGGTGACATAGATGATTGCATGGATGATTACATGTGTGGATTATGACATAGTGCTTGTAGGCCACTCCTAAAACCATCACAGGTCAATTTCTAATAAGTTAAAGGCCCAATGCTATTAATACATATGGTGGAGTCCAATAGAGCTTAATATGCTAAATGGGCGCCTAATGCATTGTGTAATAGACTATAGGATTCTATAATTGAATGAAACTTGTTCAAACCTAGATGGATGCTCGAATAGCCATGCATGGCTTATGAACGTGCAATAGTGCTGTGAAGATATATTTAAAAGGTCTAAAAATGAATATTATAATGTTAGAAGCCCAACCAAGTGATGCACAAGGTGAAAGACAATGTCACTTTGCTTCAAAATCAAATACTAGAATATAACCTAAATGTAATTTAGGGTTGCAACCTAGATCATTTTGTCACAGAGCTAAACCAATTGATTATGAGATTATTTTAAGTGTTACAAGTTAACAAAGTGAGTGATTCAAAGCTAATATTAAACTAAGTCACTAGAAAAGCAAAATGTTAGAAGCCCAACCACCAGTGATGCACAAGGTGAAAGGCAATGTCACTGTGCTTCAAAATCAAATACTAGAATCTAACCTAAATGTAATCTAGGGTGCAACCTAGATCATTCTGTCAAAGAGCTAAACCAATTGATTATGAGATTATTTTAAGTGTTACAAGTTAACAAAGTGTAGTGATTCAAAGCTAATATTAAACTAAGTCACTAGAAAAGCAATAAAGTGTGTGAAAGTGAATATGATACCCTTATGAATGAGTATGGTGCCTTAGAGTTTGGAAGATGGAGGAATCCAAATCTAAATTATGAGTTTATTGTTAATTTCTCTCAATGGATGAATTTATGTCTAAGTCAACTAACTTAGATTTCTTAACTAGTTCATTTCCCTAATTCCATCAACTAATGGTCTTAGTTCCAATTCCTAATTAAGTCTAGAATTGCCAATATTCCTAGCCCTCTTCTATTGCCAAAACTGTGACTCTCAGTATGCTTAATAAGGTTCCATAACTATGAAAACCTTCTTAAGTCTAGCCGAGGATCAACACACATAACTATGTGACATATTGCATTATTTGCATACATTTTATGATGATATTCTTGCATTATTTCATTCTTGGAAGCTTAAATCTTGCATACTTAGGCATTTCTAAGCCTTTGGAATCAATTAGGATTCACTATTAACTTAGGGATATTTTAGTTATTTTGATAATTTTTGGGCTTTTTTGGAACATTAGCTTAGTTTGTGTCTTTTGCCTTCCTAAGATCAATAGAATAAGTTTGAGATTCAAATTCATTTTAGGTTACAAAGAGACATCAAAAGACATAAGTCATAGGATGTTTTAAGAAGACAACACACTCGAGATTTATACTGGTTCAGCCATAAGATTGGCCTACATCCAGTCCTTAAGATCATACTTGAGATTTTCAACTAAAATCACAAGCTTTAATGGGTACTTGCCACCATAGTCTAACTCTCAAGACTAATCTTATCTTGATTCACTTAACACACCTTGCTACAATCCAACAAGTTATTACAACACTTGAAAAAATTCCTTTTCAAGATTTCTGAGATGATAATAAAAGCTTTTTACAGAGAACTCTCTTAAAGAGGAGATAAGAATACAAATGAAAGCTTATAAAATCTAAGAGCTTTTCACAATTTTTTTCGAGAATAATGAATGAATGCAATGTGTAAAATCAAAATTTGAAAGCTTTTTAAATGTACAAATGATAATTTGTTTGCTCAAAGATCATTAGTCTCTGGTTTGGGTCAAAATGAATAACTTATATAGTTTTTAGAAGTTGATAGACTGTTGAAATAGTGATTCTATCCATTGGTGTATTTTCTTGTGAGTGACTGGTATAATCACATGTGATTTTACACTAAGGGAGTTTCATAAAACTAAATATGACAAATCACATGTGAACACCTTGTCTTCTCATGCATGGTTTACACTTTTAAGTAACCATTCAGTTTTGTGTGCTCAATAACGCATGGTACCTTATTGCTCTCTCGTGTAGTTTAGTACTCATGAATATACATTTAGTTCTACATGCTAAAACTCACATGGTACCATATTGCTATCTCGCATGGTTTAGCACTTATGAATATACTAATATATCAAGATGTTAAGACTTACAAGTGCACGATTTATTTTTACTCATGGTTTTGCACATAATGAGCTATCATTAGTTCTGTGTGACAAATCATACATGAAACTTGTACTCTCTCATATGGGAGATGGCTGGTAGAATGCTAAAGCCATTTAATGTGATCAAAACTCGCTTGGAACTAGAAACATATCATGCTTGAAATTATAAGCACTAATGCATAAACTTGTCTGATGCATATTCACACATGAAACAAAGCACAACTCAAGCAAGATTTTACATGATTAAAAGATATGGATTTGTAAATCAAAGATCATACATGTGAACAATTTTAGCTTGACTTGAGAAGTTTTAAGACTCAACAAAATAAAGTGTGATTGTTCAACAAGTACTAAATCATGCGTGGCTACTATTAGTTTCACGCGTGGTTTTACACATAATACAATGAAGTATAGGTACTTAAACTCTCATAGACAATGAAGCCTTTCACACGTGGTTTTGCATGCATAGACAAATCATAAGGTAGCATACAACATAAGTGCTTAATCATGCATGAAGAACTTCTTCACACTCGCATGATTTAGCTATCATTGTGCCTAACATCCAAAACCTTATAAGTGACCTATAGAATCACGTGTGATTATGCTTTTTCACTATGGAAACTTTTTCTATGAAAAACCGTACGTAAAAAGGCCATTATTTGCAAGCCTTAACATACTTATATGAGTCTTAATGCATATAAAAGAGACGTATAATACATTCATTTAGTGATTAAGAAATGTGATTAACCTTTCTAGGTTTTCACATTGAATCTAAAAGAATTTAAATTACTTATCTTAAACTTCTTCATCTTCTCTTAATTCTTCATGTTCCTGAGGTTTTGTCTTCATCTATGAGTTTTTATATTTACACATATAACAAATACCTCTTTTCTTGGTTTTGTAATCATCAAAACACATGATCCAACAATCTCTCCCTTTTTGATGATGACAAAACTTTAAGATCAAGGTTTTTAGTTCTGTTTAATATAAACCTCCCCTTTAAATTGATATGGGAGAATTGAAAGATAAAAGTGCAGAATTAAGTAAAGAGATTGAATTATATGAATAAAAAACATAAAATTTCATTGATAATAAAAAATATTATAGTCATGTCATTAAAGAAAAAGAATTTCTTCTTAAGGCTTAATTTTATACATAACTCCCCCTTAAGCCTAGCCTAACTCTCTTCACATGCTTCTCCCCCTTTAACATCATCAAAAAGATGTAAGCCTTTCTAAGAGAGAGGAAACTTGATATCTAAGATGGGCTTATAAGATTTCTCTATCAGACAGAGAATTTGGATTAAAGGTAGGAGTTGATAAAAATTGCCCAAGTGGAAGAATCGTTTGGATTGATAGGTAGAATGGGAAATCTAAAGCTTCATTTGAGCCATCAGTAGCTCAAGGAGATGATCAGGATGATTCTAGATTAGCATCTTTAACTTGCCTTATAAGAGGTATAGGAGCTTGATGGTGTTGAGGTTGATCCTCAAGTTCTTCAATAATAGGTTCCTCAATAGTTTAGCAAAGGGAAGGTTTAGTTTGTCTATGTTTGGGAATAGATTTCTTCCTCTAAAATTTTTTTATTATAGATTGAGTAGGGGAGATAGCATGAAAGGTTATAGGCATTAGCATGGATGAATGTGTGGAAGGCTATCTAACATTTTCAGTGAGTTTACCAATAAGTTTAGTAAGACTCATATCATCAATGTCCTCAAACAGTTCCTCAAAGGAAGAAGTTTCTATAGTTTTGGCTACGTTTGAGGATTTTAGTGGAAAGGGAATAAGAGAATGTGGTATGCCATTAAAAAGGATGAATAGGCTTTCAAGTACCATGATGGCTTTGATATTTAGGCTAAGAGTCAAGAGATTGGTGTTTTAGGTAAAGATAGATGGAAGATCCTTGATCTCTTTGAGAAATAAGATTTTCTTGCTCTTGAGAAGAATGATCAACTAGTGAGGGCATTCTGAATAGAGAGCGAGGTAGATCAGAGTGTGTTTTGGAGGTTGAGGATGAATCCATTATGTCTATCAAACCTTCTCTAAATCTGGAAGGACTAGCCTACTCGTCTCATCTAACAGTTCCTCCTTGTGTCTCTGAGATCCCAAAGTGATCTATGATTCTATCTAGCTCACCATTTAAATATAGCATCATGTCACCAAGTCCTTTAATGTCATTTTTGAGATACACTACTGCTTGGTCAAATCTTCCTTCAAATCTATTAAGGATTTTATATAGGAAAGCATTTGACATGTTAGGTTGAGTGGGCATATGAAAAGGGGGCTGATATTAAAAAGCTCCAGCAGCCTCTAATATTCTAGCAATAGCTTTCTTGTTTAACTTTTTTTTCTTCCTTACTGCAATGGGATCATTGAGCTCTTCTTCCTCCTTTGAAATAAAAAAGTGCCCTTCTAGCTTGAACTTCATTTTGTAGAGAGAAGTATCCTTAAAAATTTCTGGCTCCAGCATTGCTCTTTCAATGTATTTGACTCAAAGTCTTTTTTTAAAATAGCTAATACAATTGATACAAAGTAAAGATTTGGGTCTTTCTTCTATTTCTTCTTCATCTTGTTGTCAACTTTAGAAACATGCAGCATATTTGTTAATATGTAGTGACGCATATTAATCTTTTACTTCTTGATCATTCTGGTGAGGAAGTCAGTCTCGAACTCAGTGCAAGTATTGAAGGCTGTCCTCTTATTAAGAAAGAACCTTGCCACAGCATATGCAGCATTCAATACTTGAAAGGGAATGAAGTTGGTCTAAAGATGAAACTAGGCTTCAAAGCCTCCTCAGGTACATCTTCTATCGTCACAATTGCTTTGTATTTCTCTTCATTCATGTGTTGTTTGGGAGCATTTCTTTTGATTATTACAATCAAACTCTTGAAGCCTGTAACATCCTAAGTTTCCTCATTAGTAATTATTAGTGTTTTCAAGGGTAATTTAGTCAATTTAGATAAATTGTTAATTTACCAATGTTTATGGAGACTAATATGGTTTTTGGATCCTTAGACAACCTTAGAAGATGGCTAGGTTGATGTTCAAGCGAGCCATGGCATGGAAGGGAGTTTAAAATAATATGGGACTTTCTATGCCATGTATCGTGGCAGGCGTGTCGACACACTGCAGCGCACGTGTAAAATCTACACTTATTAGACGTGAAAAACAGATTGAAAATAGAAGAGAAAAAGAGAGATAATGAGAGAGCGATAAAGGAGAGCTTATAGTTTGCTAGGGCATGATCTCTAGGCTACTTTGAGGGCATTTAGAGCTTGAATTACCATTGGGTAAGTTGTACATTCCCTCTTCTCCTTCTTTTATGCGAAATCTAAACATTTAGGGTAATGGGGGCATTGATATTGGCTTCTTTAGGTTTAGACCAAACCCATTAATTTATTTAAGATTGTTGGGAGTTAAATCAAGCTTCTAACCTTAAGTTTATGAGTTTTGTGGTGATTAAGAATTTTTGGTAAGGGTTTAGACGAACCCTAAGTATAATTTTAGAATTTTGAGACAATGTGGGACATTGATTAGCGAATTTAGTGTTTTGGAATGTGTAATAGGGTGGTTAGATGTGTAGGAATGGTTGATGTTGTTAGAAAAGGAATTTGAGTATTTTAAACACTTAGAACCTAGAGAATTTGGAGTTTTCCAAAGTGATAATTGATGATTGTCACCTATTGAGTGTTGCTCGAGCCATATCATGCGTATAGAACGTGTGGAGCTAATATTGAGCCATGGTAACCCTTTTTGTGTAGCAAAGGGTTGAGGTAACCATATATTTTATTGTGTTTATTAACTATTATAACTGTGTAGAAGTAATTACCAACAATAAAGTTGTGGTTTTGAAGAGTTTTGTGCTTAATTTGACATTGTAAATGATTTTTGCATGAAAAATTGATTTGTAAATGGTTATTAATTTTAATGGAAATATATACACTATGTATATAAGTTTATGATGTGGAAATGTGATGAAAGGTAGTGAAAATTATGAAAGCGCATGATCATAGGGGGTGGGAGTTCACCCAAGATATGTAGGGATATGTGTGCATGGAGATATGTGAGTGAAAAATCTATATGGTCGGGCTAACACCATAGGACGTCCGATGCAGTATTATATAGGACTGTTACCATAGGACATCCGGGCAATCTGGAAACTTCCTAGTACCTGTTAGGGTATGGTTAGGAGTCAACGACGCCTCTATCATAAGTGTATGAAGAGGGAAAAACTATAGTCCGTAAACGGGTTAGATTACCTTTGGCAGGGTATTTCTACCATCGAAAGTGCTCAAGTCAACAAGTGGTTGATCTAGGAGAGCCTATGGTTTCATATCGGGAAGTATTGGAGGTTCGATGGTTAGATGATCATGCTAGTGTGAAACTATATGTTTTGTTATGAAAAGATGCTCTTATCTCATAATGATGGTATACTTGTTATTACTACATATTTGATACTTTTTGGTTATTTGCTGTAATAAATATTTGATAAACTATATTAGTTACTGAGATGTTTATCTCACCCCGTGGTTATATTTTATACGTAAGGGCTCTGGTAAGGGCAAGGGGAAGGAAGGGGCAATTGAAGAGTGAAGAGCATGTAGTATAGCTTTTTCCTTTCTCTTTTTGGGCATTATAACGAATATTGTCACTAAATATCGCCAACTTAGGAATATGACATTATTTGGATATTACTTGTGTGAATTTTGTGATAAGTGTGTATATCTTAGTCTAAGATTGATGTTACGATTAAGTGTATGCTTGGCCAAGTTTCTTACTTGTGATATATATCGATTAAGTGTTTTGGGTGCTAAAAATGACCAAGTGACATGTGTATTAAAATTTATCCACCCCTTTATGTTGTTGTGAATTGGGGTTTTGAATGGAAATGCCCAATTAGGTGTTATGATTGAATTGTTATATGATGTGTGGTCTATTTGAGGTGGTCAAGGTGTCTCTAGGGCTAATGGCATCTAGTATTGTGAGTTAGATACCATAATGTGTGTTTTATTGTAAAAACAAACCATTTTAGGTTTGGGTGTCCATCTTTTAAATGAACGATTATTTGAGTGTGAAAATAGTATCATTAGCTAGAGGGCTTAAAGAGCTTCGTGTAGATACTTGAATCGCTCAAATTAGATGTCGGATGGCAAAATGGCATGCTCTGGAAGTTCAAAGAGAATCCATGACAGCGGAATAAGAGGCCCTCGAAGGATCTATCCCTTTGTGTTATTTGCCACAGCAGGCATGGCTTGCATTGTAGCGGATGGACTAGATAAGGGCTAAAATGACTTGTTTTAGTTTGTTTTGAAGTGAATTGATTTCCATGCTTCCGTATTTGCTCTTAATTGATTTTTAACTATGGTTTGAACTCAAATAATATTTTAAAAGGGTTTTATTGAGATCCCAATGTTTTAAACTATTATCTTCAAACCCTTAAGTTGTGGTAGCTTTGGTAGGGGGTTTTATTAAATCCTAGTTATCATAACGATGTGTGAGTGGTATCCTAGTGATGTCAAGGTAGACATTGCAAAGTTCCAGACTCCTTGCTTCAAGACTAAGTAAATGTCTTAAGCTCTTTGGAGCAAAGTACATAGGACGCCCTCAGACATTGGCCTTGTAAGTCTTCTTTTGCTTATCCCATCTAAAGCTAACATAGAAGGCCTTCACTACTTCGGCTGAGTATGAGAGGTTAAGCTCCAACAAGCCTTTATAGTCACTCAAATTTTCATCTATATCAAAGTTATGAGCTTTGATAAAAGAATTATATTTGGTACAATAATTCGTGACCACCATAGTAAAGGAGAAGCATTGATTGAAACTAGATTGATGCTTGGAGTTTAAAAGCTTTTCATCTCTGATATTTTCCTCTAAAACTTCACTTAGAGGTACGTTGCTACTATCATTGGAGAAGTCTCTGCCAATTCTGATTAGAACTTCTTGTTGTTGATTAGTTGTAGTAGGCTCTAATGTAAAAGCAGGCTCCTTAGATTTTCTTGGAGTTTTGAGCCTTTTGGATAATCAAGAAGGTGATTTGCTACCTTATCTAATCAGACCTTTTATGAATTTTCTCTTCTTCGTACCCTCTTTATTAGTTCTCTTTCCAGTTTCCTTTGTTCTTGCCATCGTAGAGAATTTTTAGAGAATAGAAGAATTCAGGTTGAAGAAAGAGATGAGTTCAAAGCAAAGTAAGATGCAAGAAGCAGATTAAAAGTGATGGGCAAAGTAATTTGAATGCCAAAATGGCTAGAGAAGAATTAGGGAGGCAGTCAAGAAGCAAGGATTAAGTGACGGCCAGAAAAAGTAAGTTGATTCACATGTGAAAATGAAGGCAAACGAGAAAGATATATATAGATAATGTAGGATTACGCATGAGACAAAATCTATTTTATGTATGATTTAACACTTTTTAGCTAACCAAGTGCTAAATCTCGCCTGTGACAAACAAGTTTCACCATGATCTGGAAGCCAAAATAACATTTAAAAATATACAATAAATACAAGTAAAGTGATAGAACACATTTGTTACCTACTTTTATTTGTCAATTAGGACCCTTTTATTAATGATTTATCACCTTCAAGTGCACTCATTGCATTAGATTTGAAATTTTGTCTAAGTTTCTAGGTTTAGTGTACTAAGGACATTTTGGTCTAAAAAAATGAAATTTTGAGAAAATGTACAAGAAAAGTTGACAAAGTGAATTTTATGTCTAGTTGATGAGTTGTGAAATTATATTTTTAAAATTCATTTTAGTTTGGGATTAATTAAATAAAAAAGTCAACACTTTCCTAACTGTTTTAGTTTGACCTAGTTTTCGGTTTGCCTTTGTGTGGAAATTTTTATATAATTTTTTGCAACCTAAAACTTCATTATTTTAATTAATTCTTCATTCTAATTATGAATTTAATTTTGGACATTAATTAGATTTTATTATATCACATGCTATTTAATTAAATTATGTGATTTGTGTGACATAAGTGGCATGTAACTTGTGCATCAATTGGGCAATTGAGGTCAACACTCCTTGAGGTCAATGGCTGATCATTTGCACGTGAATTATGATTATTTTGAGGGATTAAATCAGCTTAAATGATATGGATGACACATAGGAAATTACACACATATTGGAATCATCTACCAACCAATAGGAAGTTGCCACCTTGCAAGTATGACAAGGCTCCCATTTCTATTTTAATTTCTTTTCTTATTTTTTTAATTAAGCCTTCAACTCATGGGAAACAGAATAAGCACATCATTCAGCCCCAATTCGGATCCAACACTCATCTCATTCATCTTCCACATTTTCTCTCTCTTATTCATAGTGTTCTTTATTTTCTCTCTTTTGTTCTTCATTTTCTAGCACCCTAACCTCCATTTTCAACCACTAAACCTCTACAAAACTCATACCATTCTTCTCCTCTCATCATTTTCATTCCAGCCCTTCTATTTTCACAATGATTGAAGCTCATTTCCATCATTCAAGAGCTATGGAGTTTGGCTTTCACAAGCAATCACTAAGGTTCTTGAAGATGATGAAGATTGGCTAAGTTTCTTTGTAGAATCCTAAAGAGATGAAGATGGAGGATAAGTCTTAAGCTTCAAATTGGCTAAGTTCTTTTGTTTCCTATCCTCTTCTCTTTTTACTAGATTGTTAGATTCCTTAATCTAGGGTTTAATCATCTTAGCTTGTAAATTCTAATTTGAATTTGATATTGATGTAAAGAGAGAGGATTGTTTCATTTAATTTCTTCCTTGGATAGCCATGACTGAATTTTGTCACTCTTTGTTTGGCACATAATCTTATATTTTTCAATTAGTGAATTACTTGTATTAATATTGCATAATCTTGTGGTGTTAATGCTTGTGTTTTTGAGTAGCTTGACATAATCTTGTGGTTGCTCACAATTGGTTAATTTTTACCGTGGCTGTTAAAAGGAGATTTTGAGTGAATCACTTGGCTAATTTCTTCACCAATTGGTTAATTGAACTAGGGACTTTAATCTAAGACTTAGGGAGATTAGATAATTAGGTTAATTAGCTTAGGATAATTTTCTTAAGTCATGAAAGCATTAGTCAAGAGGAAAGGGAAGTTAAATTTAACCTAATTATGAGAAGATAATGAGTCCAAAATTAACTAATCTCTAGGTTCCACTCTTGTAAAAAGGGAAGTGCATTTCTATAACATCCCAAAAATTTTAAGACTCGAATTTATTTTAAAAATAAAATAAAATATCTATAATTAAATTAAAACTTAGAATAATTGATAGAGGTCCAGAGTTTGAATTTTTCTCAGCAAAAGTTTAGTTTTATTTGATTTTTAATTATGGGAAAAATTACCAAAGTTGACCCAAGCTTTTGTGCTATAATAAGAAATGTTGGGCCCTTTCTTGTAATTTTCCCTAAAATGTTTTAACATCAGTTTTAAAGAGTAAAAGCACGCAGAAAACAGAAATGAAAATGCAAAAAAGGAAAGAAATGAACGTGAGAGAGGAAGAAGAGAAGAGAAAGAGAGAGAGTTAGGCTTGGATCTAGGAGGCTTTATGACCGTTGCGAGCTCGGTTACACAATAGGTAAACTCCCTACTTCAATCATCTTCCCTTCCTCTTGATTTTCTTTAATTTTTGGAAGAGGGAATTTGTGGATTTTGATCCCAAAGGCTTTATTCTTGTAAGCTTTTTGTTTTTTTAGATCCTAGGGAGGATTTTTTGAGTTTCTATATAGTGATTTAATGTTTTGAGTGGATAATTGGATGAAAAGAGGTGTTTTGGGCACAAATTAAACCCTGAGAGATTGGGTTTTGCTCCTCAATAAGATTTAAATTAAGGTTTGGTTTTCATTATAAGGGCTAATGGTGAAAGTTGGTGACACTAAGTGAAGGTTTTTAATTGATAAAAAATTATATAAATTGAAAATTAGCCTAATAATGGCTAATAAATGGTTTTGGTGGTTAAGTGATACTATGTAAATAGTTAGTTTAATATATAGACCATTAGGATGGATTATGAGTCATTGACCCAAGTTGTGTGGTATGAGTTATAGTCTTCACTAATGCTATTTGACATGATGTGAATCACTTATATGTTGTAGGAATTGTTGGTGGAATTTGTTCGAAAGTTAAGGAACAAGCCGAGCCCTATTTTGTACAAGAGGAACCCTTTTGGTACCAAAGGGTTGAGGTAACAGGGGAATTTATATTTTTTATTACTTTGTTGTAGCTATTTTTGAATACATATTATTAGTTATCATGCATTACATGTTCTAAAAGATTAAATGTGCTTTATAAGGGGTTATGGGGTACTTATTTGATTATAGTGAAAATAAGTTTTCTAATTATTTAACAATGTTTTTATGGAAATGAGATTTGTTTACATGTATTTTAATCATAAGGAATAGAAGTTGCACTTAAGGAAGTGTAACTAAGTAAGGTACCTTAGATAGGCTAAGGAACAGTTTAAGAGAGATTTATAAATCTTATACTACCTTAGAGTGTTGAAGTGGTCAATACTCGGGAAAGGTAGACACGAATAAAAGGCATAATCTCGGTGGGAGTTCACCAATGAGAAGGTGTAGACTTTTGATATTCTATGGCACATTGCCAGTACTCAGTGTTGCCTTACGTATTGTGGGCTCAGTGCACTTATAGTGGTTAGTGTATTGAGTGTTCGACACCTCTCAGTGGGGGAGGGAATCTGACATATAAAGTGTAAGGTTGAGTGCCTAGGCCAAGGTAGCCCTCACATGGAGAGTAAGTCGGCTGGCTCTAGGAGGGAGTTAGCTTTGACTGCTCAGGATTCACGTCGAAGGGGCATAGGCAGTTCGGTGGATTAGATCATGCCTTAGATTATGTTTTGTGCCTATAGAGGTACAAGTAGGCATAAGGTTTACCTGCGAGTTAAAGAGTGCCAGGGGGCATTCTATTAGTCATGAAAAGCCATACCAGCCTACGTCATGCATTCATGCATTTTAATTGGCTAAATCATATACTATGTTGAATTTATTATTCGTTTATTCGATTATGGCTTCCTTTGATAATTGATAATGTGGATAATGTTGCAACATACATGAAATTCAATCCGTCCATTGATCTTTCCAAAATTTGGTATGCTAATAGTACTATTTAAAAGTGACATATGGGCTTTGGAATTGCTCCAGTTGGAGTTCAGATGATGAAATGGTGCACTCTAAAAGTTAGTCCAGAGGTGCTGTCATGACAGTTTTTTAGCTATCATGACAGCAAAAATAGCTAATCTTTTAACATGTTTAATTTTTAATCCGACCATTGGATCTTTTTGAAATTTTGTACACTTATAGTACCCTTTGAATGTGATGTGTGAGCTTTAAAATTACTTCATCGGAGATTGAATTATGGAACGACGCCTCCCGAAAGTTGGCCCGGGAGGGCTGTCATGATAGCAATTTGATGCTATCATGACAGCATCTTTTTATTCCACTTTCGTCTAGCTTGCTTTTGTGTGCTATAAGTAGAACCTATAATTTTTTTAAGGTTTTAAATGATTTATTTCTTAAGTTGGTTAGAGGATCAACTCCTTAACCACACTTAGTTTATTTGAATTATGTGATTTTTAGATAACACTCGGGGTAAGTGTTACATTTGGTATCAGTTTTAGGTTTATGATTCCTCTTTCCTATTTGGCACCTTAAATACATTACTCTTATGCTCTTTCCCTTCTCCTACTAACCTAGACTAATATTGTTTTTCGTTCTCTGGCTTGTTCCTTTAGGAGGGGAGAAAGGTTCGTACGCTTGTGGCTGTACACCTTTCAGTTCTAATATGGCTCAAAAGGGAAGAGGTAGATCGAGGAATGAGGAATGACCACCACATCCACCTCCTCCACCTCCACCTCTGCCTCCGCCTCTACCACCACCACCACAGGGGATGGATGCAGTTATGGCTAGGCTACTAAAGTGATGGTGGATATACAGTAAAATCTTAGAGGTCATGCTATTCCAAATCAGCATTTTGACCCAAGTACCGGGTAGGGATCTTCTAGTGTTGTGGGAGCTCATGGACCGGTTGCTAATAACCAAGAAGATGACATATCCAGACCTTGGAAAGAATTCTCTCGCTCTAATCTGACCATATATGATGGTAGTATGCTTGATGGAAAAGCTAAGGAGTGGTTGGATCGGATGGAGCAGTTCTTTACTGTTATGAGGTGTACATCTGAGCAGAGGGTTATCTTGGCTATGATGTAGCTTGTTGGTGAAGCCAAGCATTGATGGGATTTTGTTAAGCCCACGGACGGAAGATTTATGTCTTGGGTCGAATTTAAAGAAATATTTTATGATTTTTACTTTCCACCAGCTTTCAGAGACGAGGAAGTGGCAAAGTTTCATGGGTTTTAGTAGGGGGACTTAGACGAGGATACTTTTATGAGAAAATTCAATCAGCTGTCTAAGTTCTCAATATATCTGAAGGCTTCTAATGTTAGCAAGTAGAAAGCAAAGAAGTTATTGGAAAATATGAGGCCAGAATATAGCTAGCAGCTGTCTTTGTTAGGCAAGGTGACATATAATGAGATGTGCAATCATTTGAGGATTTTTGCTCGCTGAGGCCGAGACACAAAGAATAGCCAGAGTAGGGATACACGAGGTCAATTTTCTTCTGGGTTGGCTCCTACTGGTGGTGTATCCAAGAGAATGGGTTTTAACTCTAGTTCTTCTTCTGGTGGGTCCTTTAAAGCCGAGTCTTCTTCTACTTCTGGTAATTGAAATTTAAATAGGGGTTTAAGATTTCAAGGTAATCGGGGTGGTAATATGAGATCTGGAGGTTCTCATTTCTCTGGGAATGCTCCAGCACATTCTTCACAGGCCAGTCAGGCTCCAATTTTAAGCACAGCGAGGTCACCTTGTGATAGATGTGGTAGGGTTCATTTTGGTCGCTGCTTTACTTGCTACAAGTATGGAAAGTTAGGCCATTTGATCCATGACTGCCCTGATTTGCATGAGAGCTCGAACCGGAGGAATGTGATTCTCAATAGAGTGTATACAGTATTTCAGGAGGAGGCTAGGCAGTCATCAAATCTGATTACTTGTATGGTTTCTATCTGTGGCCTCGATATAAAAGCTTTGTTTGATTGTGGTGCGACGCATTCTTTTATTTTTGCCGAGCGCTTAGATAGAATGGGTATGCTTGTTGACCAGTTGCCCCATGATATAGAAGTTTCCTCTACTTCTAGTTTGGTTGGTTGATCCAGTATGGTGTGTAGGACTAAGATGACTTTTAATAGGCGATTGACTTGGGTGAATGTGATCAAATTACCTATGCAAGGGATTAATTTAATTATCGGTATAGATTAGTTGATAGCTTATGGTACTGTCTTAGATTGTGTGGCTCAAATAGTGACTTTAGTAGAAGTACTAGAGGTGATTGAGGAATACCCCGGTCATTCTTGTTTTCTTTCTTCTTTACAAGTTGAAAGGTTGATTAAGAAGGGTTGAGAGGCTTACGTGGTAGTGCTCGCTATCTAAGGGTCTATGACAGGTATAGTGGATGAAATTGAGGTTGTTAGGGATTTCCCGGAGGTGTTTTCAGAGGATGTGTCAAGATTACCTCCAGAGCGTAAGGTTGAATTCTCGATTGAGTTAGTACCGGGGACTCAGCCAATTTCAAAGGCTCCTTATAGAATAGCTCCTTCAGAGTTAGCTGAGTTAAAGAAGCAACTTAAGGAGCTGTTAGATAAGGGATTTATTAGACCCAGTGTTTCTCCTTAGGGATCCCCTGTCTTATTTGTGAAGAAGAAGGATAGTAGTTTGAGATTGTGTATCAATTATAGAAAGTTGAATAAGGTTACGGTGAAGAACAAATACCCACTGCCTCGCATTGATGATTTCTTAAATCAGTTGGTTGGTGCCACGATTTTCTCTAAGATTGATTTACATTCAGGGTACCATCAGTTGAGGGTTAGTGAGAAGGATGTGGCAAAGATGGCTTTCAGGACTCGATATGGTCATTATGAGTTTTTGGTTATGCTATTCAGCTGACTAATGCGCTTGCAGTTTTCATGGACTATATGAACTGCATTTTCTGACCTTTCTTGGATCAGTTTATGGTGGTTTTTATTGATAATATATTGATCTACTCTAAAGATGAGGAGCAGCATGCCAGACACTTGAGGACTGTCCTAAGGTTTCTGCGAGATCATAAGCTATATGCCAAGCTTAATAAGTACGAGTTTTGGATGAGAGAGGTTAGGTTCTTAGGAAATATCGTGTCAACAAATGGTATTGCAGTTGATCTATATAAGGTTGAAGCGGTCTTGCAATGGGAAAGACCAAAATCGATAACAGAGATCCGTAGTTTTCTAGGATTAGCAGGTTACTATCTGCATTTTATCAAAGGTTTCTCTCAAATTTCTATGCCTTTGACTAGACTCACAAGGAAGGATAGGCCATTTATCTAGGATGATAGGTGCGAGACAGCTTTTCTTGAGTTGAAAGAAAGGTTAACAACAGCTCCAGTGTTAGTGATTTTGGATCCTTAAAAGCCCTATGGCGTGTATACTGATGCCTCTCATAAGGGTCTTGGTTGTGTTCTAATGCAAGATGAGAGGGTAGTGGGATATGCATCTCGACAACTTAGGCCACATGAGGAGAATTATCCGACGCATGATCTTGAGTTAGCTACGGTGGTCTTTGCATTGAAGATCTGGCATCATTATCTTTATGGAACAAAGTTCAGGGTCATGAGCGACCATAAAAGTCTCAAGTACCTGGTGGATCAAAAAGAGCTAAACATGAGACAGAGACATTGGATGGAGTTTCTTAAAGATTATAATTTTAAATTTAAGTATCATCCAGGGAAAGCAAATGCGGTAGTAGATGGTCTTAGTTGCAAGACCTTACATGTAGCCTATTTAATGGTTTGAGAGCATAGATTGATGGAGTCTTTGGTTGAGACTTCTCTGGGTATGACTGAGTTCTCCTTGAATGGTCTTAAAACTATAGTTATTTCTAATGAATTTTGGAAAGAGATATGAGATGCTCAGCTTCAAGATTCAATTTTATTAAAAATAAGCCAAGACATCAAGAATGGTGAGATAATGGACTATTAGTTTAGTGATGATAGGTATGTGGTTTTGAAGAATAAGGTGTGTATTCCCAACAATAAGTCTATTCAAAAGAAATTGTTGGATGAGGCGCATCGAAGTAGCTACACCCTTCATCCCGGTGCTACTAAGATATATCATGACATGCACCGCCATTGGTGGTGGCCAGGCATGAAAAAGGATGTCACAAAATATGTTAGTAAGTGTTTGACCTATTAGAAGGTTAAGATAGAGCACCAAAAGCCATCGGGGTTGTTATAGCCTTTGGAGATTCCTAAATGGAAATGGGAGAGTATTTCAATAGATTTTATATCTGGTTTGCTGAGGACCCAGGCTAGTTTTGACTCTATCTGGGTAATTATAGATCGTTTGACTAAGTCAGCACATTTCTTACCGGTCAAGACTACCTATACGGTTGATAGGTATGTTGAGATCTACATTAAGGAGGTTGTGCGACTACATAGGGTACCGAGGGATATTGTTTCAGACCGTGATTCTTAATTTACATCGAATTTATGGCAAGCTATGCAAAGGGCTATGGGCACAGATCTGAAGTTCAGTATGTCTTATCATCCACAAATGGATGGACAAACTGAGCGGACGATCCAAACATTAGAGGATATGTTGAGGTCATGTGCCCTAGAGCTTCAGGGAAGCTAGGATAAGCATTTGCCTCTAGTGGAGTTTGCTTATAATAACAGTAATCATGCCAGTATTCAGATGGCTCCTTGTGAAGCATTGTAGAAAGACGGTGCAGATAGCCTCTCTATTGGTATGAGTTGAGTAAGAGGACAATGATGGGATCGGATGTGGTAGATGAGACCACGAAAAAAATTAAATTGATCCAACAAAAGCTTCTTACAGCGTAGAGTAGATAGAAAAGTTATGTAGATAATCATTGTAAGGACCTGTCTTTTGAGGTTGGGGATCATGTGTTTCTCAAGGTTTTTCCATTGCCGGGCATTAGACGCTCAATTTGAGCTAAGAAGTTGTCTCAATATATGGGTCCTTTTGAGGTTTTGAAGAAAGTTACGCCGGTGGCTTATCAGTTGGCATTGACGCCTCAATTAATGGGTCGACACAATGTGTTTCATGTGTCACAGCTGAAGAAGTACCAGCCAGACCTGTCGCATGTGATAGAACCTAAGGAGGTTGAAATTTAAGAGAATTTAACCTACCGGATTGAACCAGATCGTATTGTGGATGCTAAGGATAAGTAGCTCAGAAATAAGACAATCCGGGTAAAAGTTATTTAGAAAAGGACAACTCCTGGAGATACAACCTGGGAGACTGAGGATCAAATGAGAAAGGAGTATCCACAGTTGTTTTCCTACGTATGTTGCTTTCTTTGATTCATGAATTAGCTTGGATTTTAGGCCCTTTCTTGTAATTTGCCCTAAAATGTTTTAACATCAGCTTTAAAGAGTAAAAGCACGTAGAAAATAGAAATGAAAACGCAAAAAAGGAAAGAAACGAATGTGAGAGAGGAAGAAGAGAAGAGAAAGAGAGGGAGTTAGGCTTAGATCTAGGAGGCTTTGTGACTGTTGTGAGCTCAGCTACACGATAGGTAAACTCCCTACTTCAATCCTCTTCTCTTCCTCTTAATTTTCTTTAATTTTTAGAAGAGGGAATTTATGAATTTTGATCCCAAAGGCTTTATTCTTGTAAGCTTTTTGTTTCTTTGGATCTTAGGTAGGATATTTTGAGTTTCTATATAATGATCTAATGTTTTGAGTGAATAATTGGATGAAAAGAGGTGTTTTGGGCACAAACTAAACCCTAAGAGGTTGGGTTTTGCTCCTCAATGGTTTAAGCTTATTAATTTAGTTATAATTTTGCTATTTGAGCTCAATAAGATTTAAATTAAGGTTTGGTTTTCATTATAAGGGCTAATGGTGAAAGTTGGTGACACTAAGTGAAGGTTTTTAATTGATAAAAAATTATATAAATTGGAAATTAGCCTAATGATGGCTAATAAATGGTTTTGGTGGTTAAGTGATACTATGTGAATAGTTGGTTTAATATATGGACCATTAGCATGGATTATGACTCATTGACCCAAGTTGTGTGGTGTGAGTTATAGTTTCCATTAATGTTATTTGACATGATAAGTGATGTGAATCACTTATACGTTGTAGGAATTATTGGTAGAATTTGTTCGGAAGTTAAGTAACAAGCCGAGCCCTATTTTGTACAAGAGGAACCCTTTTGGTACCAAAGGGTTGAGGTAACAGGGGAATTTATATTTTTTATTACTTTGTTGTAGCTATTTTTGAATACATATTACTAGTTATCATGCATTACATGTTCTAAAAGATTAAATGTGCTTTATAAGGGGTTATGGGGTACTTATTTGATTATAGTGAAAATAAGTTTTCTAATTATTTAACAATGTTTTTATGGAAATGAGATTTGTTTACATGTATTTTAATCATAAGGAATAGAAGTTGCACTTAAGGAAGTGTAACTAAGTAAGGTACCTTAGATAGGCTAAGGAACAGTTTAAGAGAGATTTATAAATCTTATACTACCTTAGAGTGTTGAAGTGGTCAATACTCGGGAAAGGTAGACACGAATAAAAGGCATGATCTCGGTGGGAGTTCACCAATGAGAAGGTGTAGACTTTTGATATTCTATGGCACATTGCCAGTACTCAGTGTTGCCTTACGTATTGTGGGCTCAGTGCACTATAGTGGTTAGTGTATTGAGTGTTCGACACCTCTCAGTGGGGGAGGGAATCTGACATATAAAGTGTAAGGTTGAGTGCCTAGGCCAAGGTAGCCCTCACATGGAGAGTAAGTCGGCTGGCTCTAGGAGGGAGTTAGCTTTGACTGCTCAGGATTCACGTCGAAGGGGCATAGGCAGTTCGGTGGATTAGATCATGCCTTAGATTATGTTTTGTGCCTATAGAGGTACAAGTAGGCATAAGGTTTACCTGCGAGTTAAAGAGTGCCAGGGGGCATTCTATTAGTCATGAAAAGCCATACCAGCCTACGTCATGCATTCATGCATTTTAATTGGCTAAATCATATACTATGTTGAATTTATTATTCGTTTATTCGATTATGGCTTCCTTTGATAATTGATAATGTGGATAATGTTGCAACATACATGAAATTCAATCCGTCCATTGATTCTTTCCAAAATTTGGTATGCTAATAGTACTATTTAAAAGTGACATATGGGCTTTGGAATTGCTCCAGTTGGAGTTCAGATGATGAAATGGTGCACTCTAAAAGTTAGTCCAGAGGTGCTGTCATGACAGTTTTTTAGCTATCATGACAGCAAAAATAGCTAATCTTTTAACATGTTTAATTTTTAATCCGACCATTGGATCTTTTTGAAATTTTGTACACTTATAGTACCCTTTGAATGTGATGTGTGAGCTTTAAAATTACTTCGATCGGAGATTGAATTATGGAACGACGCCTCCCGAAAGTTGGCCCGGGAGGGCTGTCATGATAGCAATTTGATGCTATCATGACAGCATCTTTTTATTCCACTTTCGTCTAGCTTGCTTTTGTGTGCTATAAGTAGAACCTATAATTTTTTTAAGGTTTTAAATGATTTATTTCTTAAGTTGGTTAGAGGATCAACTCCTTAACCACACTTAGTTTATTTGAATTATGTGATTTTTAGATAACACTCGGGGTAAGTGTTACATTTGGTATCAGTTTTAGGTTTATGATTCCTCTTTCCTATTTGGCACCTTAAATACATTACTCTTATGCTCTTTCCCTTCTCCTACTAACCTAGACTAATATTGTTTTTCGTTCTCTGGCTTGTTCCTTTAGGAGGGGAGAAAGGTTCGTACGCTTGTGGCTGTACACCTTTCAGTTCTAATATGGCTCAAAAGGGAAGAGGTAGATCGAGGAATGAGGAATGACCACCACATCCACCTCCTCCACCTCCACCTCTGCCTCCGCCTCTACCACCACCACCACAGGGGATGGATGCAGTTATGGCTAGGCTACTAAAGTGATGGTGGATATACAGTAAAATCTTAGAGGTCATGCTATTCCAAATCAGCATTTTGACCCAAGTACCGGGTAGGGATCTTCTAGTGTTGTGGGAGCTCATGGACCGGTTGCTAATAACCAAGAAGATGACATATCCAGACCTTGGAAAGAATTCTCTCGCTCTAATCTGACCATATATGATGGTAGTATGCTTGATGGAAAAGCTAAGGAGTGGTTGGATCGGATGGAGCAGTTCTTTACTGTTATGAGGTGTACATCTGAGCAGAGGGTTATCTTGGCTATGATGTAGCTTGTTGGTGAAGCCAAGCATTGATGGGATTTTGTTAAGCCCACGGACGGAAGATTTATGTCTTGGGTCGAATTTAAAGAAATATTTTATGATTTTTACTTTCCACCAGCTTTCAGAGACGAGGAAGTGGCAAAGTTTCATGGGTTTTAGTAGGGGGACTTAGACGAGGATACTTTTATGAGAAAATTCAATCAGCTGTCTAAGTTCTCAATATATCTGAAGGCTTCTAATGTTAGCAAGTAGAAAGCAAAGAAGTTATTGGAAAATATGAGGCCAGAATATAGCTAGCAGCTGTCTTTGTTAGGCAAGGTGACATATAATGAGATGTGCAATCATTTGAGGATTTTTGCTCGCTGAGGCCGAGACACAAAGAATAGCCAGAGTAGGGATACACGAGGTCAATTTTCTTCTGGGTTGGCTCCTACTGGTGGTGTATCCAAGAGAATGGGTTTTAACTCTAGTTCTTCTTCTGGTGGGTCCTTTAAAGCCGAGTCTTCTTCTACTTCTGGTAATTGAAATTTAAATAGGGGTTTAAGATTTCAAGGTAATCGGGGTGGTAATATGAGATCTGGAGGTTCTCATTTCTCTGGGAATGCTCCAGCACATTCTTCACAGGCCAGTCAGGCTCCAATTTTAAGCACAGCGAGGTCACCTTGTGATAGATGTGGTAGGGTTCATTTTGGTCGCTGCTTTACTTGCTACAAGTATGGAAAGTTAGGCCATTTGATCCATGACTGCCCTGATTTGCATGAGAGCTCGAACCGGAGGAATGTGATTCTCAATAGAGTGTATACAGTATTTCAGGAGGAGGCTAGGCAGTCATCAAATCTGATTACTTGTATGGTTTCTATCTGTGGCCTCGATATAAAAGCTTTGTTTGATTGTGGTGCGACGCATTCTTTTATTTTTGCCGAGCGCTTAGATAGAATGGGTATGCTTGTTGACCAGTTGCCCCATGATATAGAAGTTTCCTCTACTTCTAGTTTGGTTGGTTGATCCAGTATGGTGTGTAGGACTAAGATGACTTTTAATAGGCGATTGACTTGGGTGAATGTGATCAAATTACCTATGCAAGGGATTAATTTAATTATCGGTATAGATTAGTTGATAGCTTATGGTACTGTCTTAGATTGTGTGGCTCAAATAGTGACTTTAGTAGAAGTACTAGAGGTGATTGAGGAATACCCCGGTCATTCTTGTTTTCTTTCTTCTTTACAAGTTGAAAGGTTGATTAAGAAGGGTTGAGAGGCTTACGTGGTAGTGCTCGCTATCTAAGGGTCTATGACAGGTATAGTGGATGAAATTGAGGTTGTTAGGGATTTCCCGGAGGTGTTTTCAGAGGATGTGTCAAGATTACCTCCAGAGCGTAAGGTTGAATTCTCGATTGAGTTAGTACCGGGGACTCAGCCAATTTCAAAGGCTCCTTATAGAATAGCTCCTTCAGAGTTAGCTGAGTTAAAGAAGCAACTTAAGGAGCTGTTAGATAAGGGATTTATTAGACCCAGTGTTTCTCCTTAGGGATCCCCTGTCTTATTTGTGAAGAAGAAGGATAGTAGTTTGAGATTGTGTATCAATTATAGAAAGTTGAATAAGGTTACGGTGAAGAACAAATACCCACTGCCTCGCATTGATGATTTCTTAAATCAGTTGGTTGGTGCCACGATTTTCTCTAAGATTGATTTACATTCAGGGTACCATCAGTTGAGGGTTAGTGAGAAGGATGTGGCAAAGATGGCTTTCAGGACTCGATATGGTCATTATGAGTTTTTGGTTATGCTATTCAGCTGACTAATGCGCTTGCAGTTTTCATGGACTATATGAACTGCATTTTCTGACCTTTCTTGGATCAGTTTATGGTGGTTTTTATTGATAATATATTGATCTACTCTAAAGATGAGGAGCAGCATGCCAGACACTTGAGGACTGTCCTAAGGTTTCTGCGAGATCATAAGCTATATGCCAAGCTTAATAAGTACGAGTTTTGGATGAGAGAGGTTAGGTTCTTAGGAAATATCGTGTCAACAAATGGTATTGCAGTTGATCTATATAAGGTTGAAGCGGTCTTGCAATGGGAAAGACCAAAATCGATAACAGAGATCCGTAGTTTTCTAGGATTAGCAGGTTACTATCTGCATTTTATCAAAGGTTTCTCTCAAATTTCTATGCCTTTGACTAGACTCACAAGGAAGGATAGGCCATTTATCTAGGATGATAGGTGCGAGACAGCTTTTCTTGAGTTGAAAGAAAGGTTAACAACAGCTCCAGTGTTAGTGATTTTGGATCCTTAAAAGCCCTATGGCGTGTATACTGATGCCTCTCATAAGGGTCTTGGTTGTGTTCTAATGCAAGATGAGAGGGTAGTGGGATATGCATCTCGACAACTTAGGCCACATGAGGAGAATTATCCGACGCATGATCTTGAGTTAGCTACGGTGGTCTTTGCATTGAAGATCTGGCATCATTATCTTTATGGAACAAAGTTCAGGGTCATGAGCGACCATAAAAGTCTCAAGTACCTGGTGGATCAAAAAGAGCTAAACATGAGACAGAGACATTGGATGGAGTTTCTTAAAGATTATAATTTTAAATTTAAGTATCATCCAGGGAAAGCAAATGCGGTAGTAGATGGTCTTAGTTGCAAGACCTTACATGTAGCCTATTTAATGGTTTGAGAGCATAGATTGATGGAGTCTTTGGTTGAGACTTCTCTGGGTATGACTGAGTTCTCCTTGAATGGTCTTAAAACTATAGTTATTTCTAATGAATTTTGGAAAGAGATATGAGATGCTCAGCTTCAAGATTCAATTTTATTAAAAATAAGCCAAGACATCAAGAATGGTGAGATAATGGACTATTAGTTTAGTGATGATAGGTATGTGGTTTTGAAGAATAAGGTGTGTATTCCCAACAATAAGTCTATTCAAAAGAAATTGTTGGATGAGGCGCATCGAAGTAGCTACACCCTTCATCCCGGTGCTACTAAGATATATCATGACATGCACCGCCATTGGTGGTGGCCAGGCATGAAAAAGGATGTCACAAAATATGTTAGTAAGTGTTTGACCTATTAGAAGGTTAAGATAGAGCACCAAAAGCCATCGGGGTTGTTATAGCCTTTGGAGATTCCTAAATGGAAATGGGAGAGTATTTCAATAGATTTTATATCTGGTTTGCTGAGGACCCAGGCTAGTTTTGACTCTATCTGGGTAATTATAGATCGTTTGACTAAGTCAGCACATTTCTTACCGGTCAAGACTACCTATACGGTTGATAGGTATGTTGAGATCTACATTAAGGAGGTTGTGCGACTACATAGGGTACCGAGGGATATTGTTTCAGACCGTGATTCTTAATTTACATCGAATTTATGGCAAGCTATGCAAAGGGCTATGGGCACAGATCTGAAGTTCAGTATGTCTTATCATCCACAAATGGATGGACAAACTGAGCGGACGATCCAAACATTAGAGGATATGTTGAGGTCATGTGCCCTAGAGCTTCAGGGAAGCTAGGATAAGCATTTGCCTCTAGTGGAGTTTGCTTATAATAACAGTAATCATGCCAGTATTCAGATGGCTCCTTGTGAAGCATTGTAGAAAGACGGTGCAGATAGCCTCTCTATTGGTATGAGTTGAGTAAGAGGACAATGATGGGATCGGATGTGGTAGATGAGACCACGAAAAAAATTAAATTGATCCAACAAAAGCTTCTTACAGCGTAGAGTAGATAGAAAAGTTATGTAGATAATCATTGTAAGGACCTGTCTTTTGAGGTTGGGGATCATGTGTTTCTCAAGGTTTTTCCATTGCCGGGCATTAGACGCTCAATTTGAGCTAAGAAGTTGTCTCAATATATGGGTCCTTTTGAGGTTTTGAAGAAAGTTACGCCGGTGGCTTATCAGTTGGCATTGACGCCTCAATTAATGGGTCGACACAATGTGTTTCATGTGTCACAGCTGAAGAAGTACCAGCCAGACCTGTCGCATGTGATAGAACCTAAGGAGGTTGAAATTTAAGAGAATTTAACCTACCGGATTGAACCAGATCGTATTGTGGATGCTAAGGATAAGTAGCTCAGAAATAAGACAATCCGGGTAAAAGTTATTTAGAAAAGGACAACTCCTGGAGATACAACCTGGGAGACTGAGGATCAAATGAGAAAGGAGTATCCACAGTTGTTTTCCTACGTATGTTGCTTTCTTTGATTCATGAATTAGCTTGGATTTTAGGCCCTTTCTTGTAATTTGCCCTAAAATGTTTTAACATCAGCTTTAAAGAGTAAAAGCACGTAGAAAATAGAAATGAAAACGCAAAAAAGGAAAGAAACGAATGTGAGAGAGGAAGAAGAGAAGAGAAAGAGAGGGAGTTAGGCTTAGATCTAGGAGGCTTTGTGACTGTTGTGAGCTCAGCTACACGATAGGTAAACTCCCTACTTCAATCCTCTTCTCTTCCTCTTAATTTTCTTTAATTTTTAGAAGAGGGAATTTATGAATTTTGATCCCAAAGGCTTTATTCTTGTAAGCTTTTTGTTTCTTTGGATCTTAGGTAGGATATTTTGAGTTTCTATATAATGATCTAATGTTTTGAGTGAATAATTGGATGAAAAGAGGTGTTTTGGGCACAAACTAAACCCTAAGAGGTTGGGTTTTGCTCCTCAATGGTTTAAGCTTATTAATTTAGTTATAATTTTGCTATTTGAGCTCAATAAGATTTAAATTAAGGTTTGGTTTTCATTATAAGGGCTAATGGTGAAAGTTGGTGACACTAAGTGAAGGTTTTTAATTGATAAAAAATTATATAAATTGGAAATTAGCCTAATGATGGCTAATAAATGGTTTTGGTGGTTAAGTGATACTATGTGAATAGTTGGTTTAATATATGGACCATTAGCATGGATTATGACTCATTGACCCAAGTTGTGTGGTGTGAGTTATAGTTTCCATTAATGTTATTTGACATGATAAGTGATGTGAATCACTTATACGTTGTAGGAATTATTGGTAGAATTTGTTCGGAAGTTAAGTAACAAGCCGAGCCCTATTTTGTACAAGAGGAACCCTTTTGGTACCAAACGGTTGAGGTAACAGGGGAATTTATATTTCTTATTACTTTGTTGTAGCTATTTTTGAATAAATATTACTAGCTATCATGCATTACATGTTCTAAAAGATTAAATGTGCTTTATAAGGGTTATGGGGTACTACTTTGATTATAGTGCAAATAAGTTTTCTAATTATTTAACAACAATATTTTTATGGAAATGAGATTTGTTTACATGTATTTTAATCATAAGGAATAGAAGTTGCACTTAAAGAAGTGTAACTAAGTAAGGTACCTTAGATAGGCTAAGGAACAGTTTAAGAGAGATTTATAAATCTTATACTACCTTAGAGTGTTGAAGTGGTCAATACTCGGGAAAGGTAGACACGAATAAAAGGCATGATCTCGGTGGGAGTTCACCAATGAGAAGGTGTAGACTTTTGATATTCTATGGCACATTGCCAGTACTCAGTGTTGCCTTATGTATTGTGGGCTCAGTGCACTATAATGGTTAGTGTATTGAGTGTTCGACACCTCTCAGTGGGGGAGGGAATCTGACATATGAAGTGTGAGGTTGAGTGCCTAGGCCAAGGTAGCCCTCACATGGAGAGTAAGTCGGCTGGCTCTAGGAGGGAGTTAGCTTTGACTGCTTAAGATTCATGTCGAAGGGGCATAGGCGATTCGGTGGATTAGATCATTCCTTAGATTATGTTTTGTGCCTGTGGAGGTACAAGTAGGTATAAGGTTTATCTACGAGTTAAAGAGTGCTAGGGGGCATTCTGTTGGTCATGAAAGGCCATACCGGCCTACGTCATGCATTCATGCATTTTAATTAGCTAAATCATATACTATGTTGAATTTATTATTCGTTTATTTGATTATGGCTTCCTTTGTAATAATCAATGTAGATTTCTCTGTTACTGAGACTGTGGTTGTCTCACCCCTTTCTTTTCAGTATTTCCTGGTCCAGGCAAAGGAACTAATGGATGACGGGAAAAGGAGCAGAGCTAGGGATTGTTTGTGAATTGTAAAGAACTGCAACCCTTCTCTTTTGAGCAAATCTATTGTAATGTATTTAGAATTAGAGTGCCAATAGGATATGATTATGTATATATGCATGAGTATGTGTGGATTGTATAGCTTGTGTGTGAATTTTTATTTGCTTGTAGACTTGTGGCTAAGAAACTTGGCTATGGTGTGTGGTTTTGATGGATTTATTTAGTAGACTAAGTTTCCACTACAAGAAAATATTTATTTTGGTATATATGTAATTCCACAAGCAAATGCAAAGTGGTTGCATTGCAAATGGTGTGCTATGGGCAAACATACACCTTGGATAGAGAGAGTGGGTGCGTGGGCCCCATAAAAATCTCTGAGCTAAATGAAAATGTTTAACATGTGTATTCATGAGTGTATATGATATTTGGAATAGTTTTTGGCCACTCTTGTGTGATTTGTGTATTTTGGGGGTTTATGGTCCATTTTGGGAAATGGCACTCGAGTAGTCAAATTTTGGTATAAAGGGGTTTTCTATCATTTAAATGTTCTATCAAGTATTTTTAGTCCTATTTGATGTGTCCAAAGTATTCTCACAAGTTTGTGACCATTAGGATGAGATTTGGACAAATTTTGAAAATGGTTTTTACCAAAAAACTGTACTTTTGCATCTAGGTGTCCAAATCTTAATCCGACCGTTAGATTTCTCTAAAATTTGGGTCACAAGTAAAATCTTTTATAAGCTTTGTGTGGGCTTTAGGATCATATCGATCAGATATTGGACAAAAAAATAGCACACTCTGGAATTTGGTCTGGAGAAGCTGTCATGATAGCAAAAGTGCTGTCATGATAACAATAATTGATAATGTTGCACCATACACGAAATTCAATCCGTCTGTTGGATATTTCTAAAATTTGGTATGCTAACAGTACTATCTAAAAGTGACATGTGAGCTTTAGAATCGCTCTGATCAGAGGTCGGATGATGAAATGGTGCACCCCAAAAGTTGGTCTGGAGGTGCTGTCATAACAACTAAAAAGCTGTCATGACAGTAAAAATAGCCAATCTTTCAACATGTCTAATTTTTAATCCAACCATTGGATCTTTTTGAAATTTGGTATACTTATAGTACCCTTTGAATGTGATGTGTGAGCTTTAAAATCACTTCGATCGAAAATTGAATGATGGAACGGTGCCTCCTGAAAGTTAGCCCAGGAGGGTTGTCTTGATGCTGTCATGACAGCAATTTGATGCTGTCATGACAGCATCTTTTTATTCCACTTTCGTCTAGCTTGCTTTTGTGCGCTATAGGTAGAACCTATAATTTTTTCAAGATTTTAAATGATTTATTTCTTAAATTAATTAGAGGATCAACTCCTTAACCACACTTAGTTTATTTGAATTATATGATTTTTAGATAACACTCAGGGCAAGTGATACAATTTCACTCACTTTATTTAACATTTTAATCATTAGGTAATTAGTTTAGATAATTAGATAACTAAATTCCTACAACTTTGGGTAATTTATTTTACTAGATAACTTTTAATTAGACTAAGACCATTCCTTAGGAGATAATTTAGGGTTGACCCTATATTGCATTAGGGTTACCTTTAGTTTAATTTTGAGGATAAGAGACTAAATTCCTATCATAAAGTCATGCATGATCACAAATTACTTTCACGCATGAAATTACCACAATTGAATACCATACTCTCGGGAAGGAACTTCATGCAAGTAAGCCTTCCTTTATCATGCGTGATTTAACACATCTTAAGAAGAAAGATTCACTAAGTGCTATTTCATGCAAGCATGACTAATGTCTTCACGCATGATTTAGCAAAATTTAAAAGTGAAGACATCCTAAGTGCTATTCATGTGAGTAAGCATATCTATTTCACACGTGATAATGCAGCCATATAAAGAGAAATACAGAATCAAGCAAATTCACGCAAGATATAGAATTTAAACTTATAAGAACCATTTTTAATAGTACCAACTAATCTTTTAAACATATTGTACCTAATCTTCTGACTTCTTTCTTTAAGATTTGCCTTGATTTATTCCAATGAGGTCAGGATTTATAGATTTCTTCTTGTAAAAACAACTTAAGATAAATCTGAAGCTTAAGTTAGTAATAGATTCAAAATGTAATTTATTTAAATTTAAGAAACTTACAACTCATTGGGGTTTACCATTCCCAATTCCCTTCTGATGAATGTGAATTGTTCTTCACCCACAGGTTTGGTGAAAATATCTAGTAGTTGCTCAGAAGTAGGCACAAATTCCAGTATGATGTCCTTCTTTTGCTTATGATCTCTTAAGAAATGGTGTCTAATGTCAATGTTCTTGGTTCTTAAGTATTGGATAGGATTCTTAGCTAAGTTGATAGTATTAGTGTTGTCATATCTGATTGGAATTTCCTTAAGATGAACTCTCAAATCTTCCAATTGTTGTTTTAACTATAAAATTTGTGCACAACAACTTCCATCTACTAAGTATTTAGCTTCACATGATGATAATTACACATTTTTTTGTTCCTTGCTGAACCATGATATTAATGAGCCACTAAAGAACTGACAAGTTCCACTAGTGCCCTTTATATCTGTTTTGTACCCTTCATAATTAGCATCTGAGTAAGTAATCAATTTAGGCTTTCCTCCTTTTAGAAACCATAGTCCTAACTGTGTAGTTCCATTCAAATACTTAAAGATTCTTTTCACATCCTTTAGATGTGATTCTCTTAAATCAGCTTTAAATCTTGCACACATATAGACACTAAACATGATATCAGGTCTATTGGCAGTCTAGAAAAGTAATGATCCAATTATTTGCTTGAATTTTGATTAATCCTCTTTTTTCCTTTTTCATCCTTATCCATTTTAATTGATGCACTCATAGATATATTGCTTGGATTTAAACTTTTGAATCCAAACTTCTTTAGCAATTCTTGAGTGTACTTGGTTTGGCTTGTGAAGATCCCATCCCTCGTTTGCTTGATTTGCAATCTAAGAAAGAAGTTCAACTCTTCTATCATAGACATCTCAAATTCTCCTTGCATAATCTTAGCAAGTTTCTCGCAAAGAACCTCATTAGTAGCTCCAAAAAAATAGCATCAACATAAATTTAAACTACAAGGATATTATTACCTTTAGTTTGATATAACAATGTTTTATCTACCATTCCTCCTTTGAAGTTATTATTTAATAGAAAAGTACTTAAGCTGTTATACTAAGCTCTTAGTGCTTGCTTTAGTCCATACAATGCTTTCTTCAATTTGTAGACATGATTTAACATTTATAGATCCTCAAACCCTAGAGGTTGTTTACATAAACTTCTTCATTGATTAGTCCATTCAAGAATGCACTTCTAACATCCATTTGATAAAGTTTAAAATCTTTAATGCAAGCAAAATAAGTAAAAGTCCAACAGCCTTAATTCTAGCAATAGAAGCAAAGGTTTCATTATAATTGATACCTTTAGCTACTAGCCTAACCTTATTTCTTAGCACATTACTAGTTTCATCAAGTTTGCTTCTAAAGACCCATTTCGTCTTAATAATAGGATGATCACTTGGTCTTAGTACCAAATCCCAAACTTGACTTCTCTTAAACTGATTTTACTCTTCTTGCATTGCTATGAGCCAATATTCATCAGTTAAAGCTTCTTTGATATTAGAAGGTTCAATATTAGAAAGAAATTCACCAAAATGGCATACTTCTCTGAGTGAACATCTTGTTTTAACTTTATCACCAACTTCTGCAATGACTTGATCAATGGGATGTGACTTATTATATCTCTAACCTTTTGGAGGATTATTTGTCTCTCCACTTTGATCATTATCATGGTATCATTGTTGGTTGATCATGTTGGTTTGATTTTTTCTCCTTTTCTTTCAGTGAGAGATCATCAAGAGCAAGATTCATAGTTTCTTCTTCTTTGTTCTCATCTGATAAGGATTCATCAAATCTAATATGAATTGACTCTTCAACAATAAGGTTCTTTTGTTAAAGACGCTAAAAGCTTTACTTCTATTGGAATAACCAAGAAATATAGCTATATCACTTTTAGAATAAAACTTATCTAGATTATCCTTAC
>NW_026556826.1:0-30875 GCF_029017545.1 Prosopis cineraria
AAGAATGGCATATAAGTAATAAAGCAATTAATGCTACATAATTTTTTGCATTATATGAGCGCAAATATTCTATTAACATAGACTGCGGCTAATAATAGGCTTTATATTTCATTATAATTTCCATTCAGATCATGGAAGGACTTAGAATTAGCCATCTTCATCATGTAAATTTGTAACACTATAGAGTTCACCATCAATTACGCGATCAAAATTCATTAACTAAGGGTTTTCCATCTTAATTCAACCCAGGCAAATAACTTGTACATACTTTTTCATTTCATTTGCAATTAATTGTAAAAGTAAGAGTTGAAATACATAAAGCTAATTAACACCCAGAAAAAAAACCACAAATGCACCGGCAAAACTCCATAAATGAAAGCATCTCGGAAGTCATCTTTAGCTGAATGATGTGGCTTGTATTTTGTCCCCCTACTTGTGGTTCATCAAGAGACGAACAACTGTACTGTAGAGGTGGGCCACAAAGAAAAGGATTCCCTCATAAGAACTTTGATCAAAAGTTGCAAATTGGTTTTTCATGTCAGGCACCATACCAGATAGATTATTGTGAGCCACAGAAAGACAGACAAAGAGTACAACTGTGTAAGTTGAGAAGGAATATGACCCATCAATTGTTGTAAGAAAGATCTAAAACTTTCAATCTCTTTAAGGTCAGAAAACGTGTCTGGATAGACCCAGTCAAATAGTTGGTTTGACAATTTAATGTAATGAATAGCATTCAGGTATCCAATTTGTGAAGGGATTTTACCTGTCAACTGATTGTCCGAGAGATCTAGGCCAGACATGAAATCTAATATATTCCTTCATATGATTCGTACCTGCTTTTTGACATGAAGTTCACCACTATTTCCCTCATACCATGAAAACTTTTTTCATATTCACCTTGGAAAAGCTCGCCACTTGTATGATTTATGTCAAATAATGGGCCTCTTGTAGCCCAGGGACAACAAATTTTCCTATTGGCTCCTCCCATCACATCCTGCTTTCTAAATGTGATCTTATTCAAGCAATGTGGTATACCCTCCGGAAAGCATGTTGTGTGAAAGATCCAGTATGCTTATGTTCTTGAGGCTGCACATATCCATAGGAATGGAACCATCAAGCTGTTTCCTTTTAGGAGAAGGACTCTTAAATTCAACATCAGCTTTAACCAACCACCTGGGAATTTGACTTGAAATATGTTCTTTGCCAAATCCAAAGTTAATAGCATGGGAGATTTTGGCGAAAAGAAGGAATCGGTCCTGTAAAATTATTGCCCCGCAAATGCAAGTACCTCAGTGATGGCATATTCAGACAGCTTGGTAAAGTGCCATTGAATCTGTTTTGTGAAAGGTCTAGGTATGTAAGTTCAACCAGATTGCAAAGCTTTCTGGTACTAGACCTGACATGGAATTTGGGAAAATGAGGTAACTCAAATGCTTAAAGTTTCCAATCCATGTAGGCATTCCACCATAGAGTTGGTTGGAACTTAAATCCAGCATTCTTAATTCTAAACTCTTAATGATCCCATCCGATACGTTTTCCTTAAAGTTGTTGTTGCTTAGATCCACAGACAATAAATGTGTGAAGTTTGAACCAACGGGTAAAACATGGGCCAGTTAAGTTGTTGTTTGACAACTTTAGAAACCTCATGTCGTTGCGCCCTTCCCAAATGTCTTTGGGTATATATCCAGACATATTGTTACTGGATAAGTCTAAGTGAGTTCAGCTGCCTCATGTCACCGAGTGAAGCTGGAAATCCACCTTGTAAAGAACTCGAAGACATGTTCAAGAAAGCAAGTTAGGGAAAAATAGAGCCAATATGAGGAGGGATTTCATCATTAATAGGGTTAGAGGAAGCATCAAAATATTGCATGTCAAGTAATTTTGTGGTGGAGTTGAGCTCAAAGGGACCAGTCAAGAATTGTGGCGACATTAAAAGAATCTAACTTGGTGTTGTTTGTCAAAGCCAATGTGGGAAACTTGCTGAAAAGTTCAAATAAGTAAGTTGCAGAAGTCTCAAGTCATATTGATGAAGAAGAAAGAGGGTATTACGCCATTGCTTGCTTTCATTCATATTGCATTTGACTACGCTGAAAATCTTTAATTGGAAGAAGGGAAAAAGGGGGGATTTTCAGTTTCAAGCTTGAGATTGGGTTATTAGAGCACGAAATTGAGAAGAGTTGAAGGTTGGAGTGGTTGGCCAACAAAGAAATCGATGCTATGCCAGTGAAATAGTTTCTTCAAATGGAAATGAATCTGAGGGACTTTAGAGAATGAATGATGAGGAAGGGAAGTTTTCCTTCAAAACCATTGAACTGAAGATCAAGTTGACGGAGGGATGTCAAGTTACCAAGGCATGAAGGAAGGAGTCCTTCAAACTTGTTGCGACCAAAGAGAAATAGTTTCAGATTCTTCAGATTGCATAAGCCTCCTGCAACATATAAATTTCTTTTATTAAATATCATTTAATTGGTTATGAGCTCCAAATGAAACAAATAAAAAATTAAGCAATAGGTTAAACTTTGTGATTAGCACCTTTCTTAAGAATACAGTGGCTATGATGCACGGATACAGCATCGGATATACATATCCGATACTTTGATACTTTCATTTTTAAAAATAATATATGATACATTTTTGATATGTATATGTATATATTATATAAAATAAAAATTAAAATATAATTTTAATTTAGAAACTATCAAAATAAATATTTGAGCAAAACAAGATACTCGATTATAAGCCTGAAATAAATATGATCTAGTCAGGCGTACTTAAATATGCAGAAAAATTTTTCCAAATGAGCTTAATAAATAGATAGAGAATACATAGTGAACAATGAGGAAAGAGAAATGTTTATTAAACATATTTCATAAGAAAATTTAGAGAGCAATAGAGTTTTTATGCATCATAGAATAATTGTAGTTAGCTATTAGCCTATCTATGAATAATCAAATACATACTCAGTGTCAATGAAGCTATTAATCCTTACCAATACAATTGATTTCTATATTTGACTCAAATTTATATTAGAACTTCATTTGACAAACATATGAGAGATTATAAATTAAATACCTTGCCGTGGCAGTGAGCCTTTCAGGCTATTGTAAAGAGGGACAAGCCCACAAGGAGGAATTGAAAGAGAACGCCGAAGTCTTCGAATTGTGGGAGGAAAGAGAAATATCTGTCAAGTATGAAATATAAATATTGAAAATAAAAAATAAACAAAATGTATATAAATTATTATTAAAATATTAAATTATAAAAATGTAAAAAGTAAAAGTCAAGCTGTTAAAATTTTAATATGAACAATTAAAAAAGACAGTAAGAACAAAATAAAATAAATAATTTATAAATTTCAAATTTTTTGAACCACCCAAATTTTGATCTAATGTTTAGAAATTAGGAGAGAAAGAGAAGTGAATGAAAAGAGAAGAGGAAAGAATCCTCTCCCATCTTTCCTCTCCTTTCCTAATTTCCATATGCCATATATATATAGATATATATATTCCTTTTTCATTCCATTCTCTTATTTAAAATAATTCTACCCTAGACATATTGTTCCTGCTATCACTTAATTTATATATAGATGTCAAGATTAAAAATTCAAGTTATTAATGATTCAATAATAATCTCTATGATCTTTTCCTTCAGTACCGTTACCATCACATATCTATAGTACAAACACCATCTCATTCAACTCTCGATATTCTCAAATTTTTTCTAAACATCAATTGATTTAAAAAAACCAGGAGCCAAGAAAATAAATAAAGTACGGTATCAAAAGAAGTTGATAAATAATAATAATTAAGAACCAAGGAATGGATTCCGTAAGCATGTTTTCTCTTCAGATAAAACGTTTGCAAGTTTCCAATCTAATTTCGCCAAATAGCCCTGCTCCAATAACAACAAAAATATCAGCAGTTACTCTTAATGTTATTGCTGGTAAATCAAACAACGTACAAGTTTGAACTGAGATGAATAAAGAGAAGAATTAAATAGGAGAGAGTCTAATTCAAATTCAGTTTTCTGACTTGATGATATAGCATCAGGGTTCAGAACTGAAAAATAAAAGATCTAGTTTGCGTGACATATTGTGGGTCTTTGTTCTAAATATATATATGTATGAACATGAATAACAAATTAATCATGAAATACAGTTAGAGAGTGGAGATCAGAGAGACAGAGACCTGACAAGTAATTCCCAGACAAATCCAAAGCTTCAAGTTGATGGAAAGGGAGAAAATAAGAAACATTCAAGACCACGTGATGTGTTCCAACTCTTGAGCTCTTATATGGCTCAGAAGAAGGCTTATCACTCTCCGAGTAGAGTTGTCACAGCTGATTCCCTGCCAGCTACAACAATCAGAACTGGTAAGGTTATTCCAAGAAGGAAGAGACGAGCCGTTTGGATAATTGAAAGCTTCTTTCAGTTTGAGAAGAGCTTCTCTCTCTTCTTCCAAACACGCCTTGCTTCCATCTTTGAGTCCTAGTAATGTAATAATCGCCACCACCCACCAATACACTTGTTCTCGTACTGAATATCCCATTCTGTAATCTCTCGCCATTTCTTCAACTGCGCACTCTCATTCTATATAGCCTGTGAGGATTAAGATTATGGGTGTTCATGAGATCACGAAAACCCTATCTCATGTCCCGTCCTAAAAAAAATATGAGATTGATTTTTTTCCGTGTCCTATCCTATCTCGCGCCGAATATATGTTTTATCCATATATCATTTTCCTTTTTTGAGCTAGGATAAGCCCATCTCAACATGATCGGGATGAAATTGGCCAACGGGGACCAAGACAAGCAGAACACCCCTAACTATGTTCCACATCTATAATGGTCCCCTTGAAAATTAAAGAAACTTGAAACGACCGGCATGTACATTGATATTGACATGTTTGCTATGACTGAGTCGTTCATATTTTTGTATTTTTTTGGAATGAAGAATGTATCATATAAATTTCAAAAGAATATGTACACGAGATTACAAAAACTATATTTTAAGAGGGAGTGAATGATCAAAGACTCAACGGCGTCCATACTATTTAGCCCTAAACTATTATGAGGTTCCTAAGCATTTTATTGCGATCTTTGGAGAGTCGTTCATAAATTTGATATGACGTTTCACTTTTTCTATTGTACTTGAAAAATTTCTGCTTGTAAAATGTAAAAGTAATCTTCTATTAATTATAAAAGAAGTACATCTTTTGATAAAAAATAAAGCAGCACATATTTGATTACCTATTGGTTGTCTGTGTGTCTGGTGTAAAGCACGGCTCAAGGCAAAAGTCAAGTGGGTCCGTGACGAAGTGACATGAGGTTAGAAAAAATAAGTTGGGTGGATAAGGTGTTATAGGAGTGAGATTAAGCATGGGCCAAACATGACTGTGAAAGACTAAGAGTGGTGTGAAAAGTCAAGGTGAGATTTTTGTAAATTATTGTTTGAGTGAGATGTTGGAAGCAAATATGAAAATTTGGTATAGTATGTGTTAAAAACACTGTTTTTAAGAATTATTTCGCTGTAAAGGTTGAGTGCAACAACTTCCAAAAAATAAATGAACCCTTCCTACAAAATAGGGAGCAAAATAGGGATACACCTTACACCATGATTTTGAATCGGAAGAGAGATTTCAAGAAATGACAATTTATTCACTCTATCATAACCGAGCCGGCTCTGCTGTATCATTAGGGATTTGCCTTTCTTATTGAATTCTCTAGATTGGATCAAAAAACAATTCTTGAATGAGGTATTCAACTCAAGGATGTGGATTCTAACAATATTTTTCGTTCTCTATTTCTATTTAAAAGAATCTCAGAAAAACATTTTTTTTCATCGAGCTAAAAAAATATGTCGATATCTCTAGTAAACTAAAGTAATGTTTTATAGCTACTTCACTTCAATCTCTCCTATACAAAAAAAAATTGGAAGATTTAGTTATGATAAACAAAAAACAAAAAAAAAACATAGAAGGAAGCAGAACAAAGGAAGGGAAAAGAAGAGAATGAATGAAAGCTTGAAGGCCATGGATCAAACAACGACATTGGTAATGAATAAGCACCTTAATGACGATTAAAATTTGGTTTCCAAACATTACACTACAATATTTATAGCCTATGCCAACAATTTACTTTGGAACAAATAAAAAAAGGTTGCCTATAATAAAATTGGTAACAGTTTTTTTGCAGTAATTTTTGACTACCACTTGGCGCAACATATTCCAAGTAACATGAGAAAATTGTTGCCATTGTAGAAAAGGTATAACAATTTTATATATGTTACTAATTTTGTCGTCAGTTGCTATCAGTTCGTGAGTTTTTTCAAGTGTGTGAGGGTTTGCTGTTTCGAGGTCCATCGCTTGTTCTTCAGAGCTTTCAATTGTGTTCGTGGGTTGTCACTGGAAAGGGTGAGAGATTCTTTGCTGTATATTGGGTTGAGTGGGCCTGTGACAAAGTGATATGAGGTTAGAAAAAATAAATTGGGAGGATAAGATGTTAGAGTATTAAAATGGTGGGGTATTAGTCTTCCCAAACTTGATTGTGAAAGACTGAGAGTGTGTTGGAAAACTCAAAGTGAGAATTTTTTTTTTTAAATTATTGTTTGAGTGAGGTGTTGGAAAGCAGTGAAGAAAATTTGGACCAAATCATGTCTAAAGACATTGTTTTCAAGAGTTATCCTATCACAAAAATCTTGTCCAAAGATATGTATAGGTGTTTGGATATATTATTGTGAAAAAATTAACCATTTGATTCTTATAGTTTTAACTTAGTTGTAACTCAACTCTTGAACTTTGACTCCTATAACTCAGTCTCTGAAGTGTTGACTCGGTTGTAAATCAGTTCCTAACTTTGCCTTTTGCAATTTAGTCCTTAAAATTTTAACATCTTAAATATTGGTCTCTATATTTTAAAAAATAAAATTATAAAGATTAAAAATATTTTAAAATTTATTACTAATATTTTCAAGTTATTAAACCTTTTAGTATTTATAAATATTATAAATTTTAAAATTTTAAAATATTTTTTATCTTTATAATTTTAAAAATATAGGTACCAATATTTAAGAGGTTAAAACTTCAGGGATTAAATTGCAAGAGGCAAAGTTTAGGAATGATTTATAATTGAGTCAAAACTTTAGAGACTGAGTTATAACTAGAGTTGGTAAACGGGCGGGCCTGACCCATATGGGCCTAGGCCTAAAGCCCGGTTACCCTAATTTTACTCTAAAATTGAAGCCCGGCCCTATTCATAAGGCTCAGGGCCGGGCCCATAAGCCCGATAAGAATAATAAAATTTAACATTAAATTTATTTAGAATATTTTTAAAATTTAACATATATCAAACCAAAGTCTCACATAATCTAAAAAATGAACAAAAAATTTAAAAGTCCAAATAAGATGAAGGCAAACATAATCATCAATCCTAATCAAGATCTCCCTCATTATCATCCATAAATAAAATATTAAAACCCTCAAATGTAGGTCCACTTGTGAAAGATGGAGGTGGAGGCTCAATATTAATTATTTCTGCAACTTCTTTCATCATCACCTACAATAATTATTAATTAAATTGTTTTATATCAATATATATCCATACATATATCACAAGATAAAATATAAAAATTACTATAAAATGGCACAAAACAATTCAATCAATTGCTGGTACAAATACAAATCAATGTTTGTACATTATATGAAAAGAGGTGAAAATAATATTTTTTGAATAGTAAAACGGGCTTCACGGGCCGCCCGGGCCCGAGCCCGTTTTTCTAGGGCTTAAAAGGGCCAGGCTTCGAAGCCAGGTTACCCTAAAAAATGCAAATTTTTAAGCCCAAACCCTTATTAAAACGGGCTTAAATGGGCGGCCTGTTAAGCCCAGCCCTTATTTCCCGACTCTAGTTATAACAAGTTAAAGTTCAGGAACTGAGTTGCAACAAGATGAAAAACTACAAGGACCAAATGATTAATTTTTTTATTATTTTCAAAAAACCATGATTTTACATTATTTTTAATTCTACTTTTCAATATGCTGAAAATTAATCTTATTAAACATTTTATAATTATAAATCAATTATACCACATAACATAATCAATTATATTCAAAATTAATTATATTAATTTTATAACTAATTTTTTTAATGTATATCTAAATGGGTCAAGTTTCAGGCACTGATACCCTCAACCATTGTTTCAAATGGACTGAATTGGATGGTCGAATCATCGATCGTAATGTTAGCAACTCTATTTGTGTTAAAAATTGAGTGGGGATAGCACCAAATAATTGGTGTAGGCTTGGACAAGGAAGGAAGGACTAAAGGGAAAGAAACTTTTTATTGTTGCTTCTAGCAATAATTTACACACTCCCTTCTTAACTTTTCAACACACCCATTACACTATAACTCTCCTCTCTTGTCACTCTGCACACACTCTTTTCTCACGCACACCTCACCCTTCGCACACACTCTCACTTGCTTTCTCTCTTTGTTGCTCACACTTTCTGGTCACCCACATACTCAACCAGAGCTCCTTATTTATACTACTTGAAAGTCCTCAGCCTTCTTGGACATTCCATTTTCACTGCCATAAATATTAAAATATTAGTATCTAGAATGATCTCTTCATCGCCTATGCTTTGTTTCTTCTATATCCAGAAAAATCTTTCACTGCCATTTCTGCTGCAAGGAGAGGATCTAGATTTTTGTTGAAATTCTTTAGCTTCTAGAATAAAAAAAATCTAGAGGGAGAAAGAGAGTTGGTGAACTATTTTAATAGTTTGGATCAAAGAATTATTTTCATGATTGAGTTAAATTGAATCAGAGTTGAACTGCTATCAAGCTAGAAATTGAAGTTAAATCGAGAACTAGATTGATTTTCAAAAAACCAAACAGTTTTAAACATAATATTAAAAAAGCTTAAAAATTTTAAAAAAGACTAGAAAAATTTAAAGATTAGATTCCTACTCAAAAGCAACTTTATTTTTGGACAATTCTCATGTATAAAATATGAAATATGATTTGAGACCATTTTTTTTCTAATGATGTTGATAATTATAGGTGCAAATGTAAATATTTTTGAATTTATTCATATTTAATTTAACCAATTCACCTATATTTGACAAGTTATAAAATTATAATTTACAATATTGTTAATTCATGGTCATGTTATGTCATTTTATTAACAACTAGGCATACTGTAGATTTGTTTCTTATATTTATTATATATATAATATTATTTTTATTTAATTATTATATCATTGATCCAACTACTGGTCTAAACGATTAGACTTTAAAAATCAAGAACTGTTGATTTTTCTGGTCCAACGTCCTATCTGGCTTTTAAAACATTTTCCCTAACTTTTAAATGTCCATCTAATACCCTATCCTCCCAATTTTATTTTTTCTAACATCATGCTTCTTCCTTTTGATATTATAAGATATTTTTCCAAAAATATCCTTATTAATCAATAAGAGGTGTAATTAATAAGGTTTTCTATTTGAGACACCTTATTTAATAAGGACAAAAATGAAAAGAATATATAATTTTTAAATAAAATTAACTAGCTCATTAAAAGTGTAATTTTGTTAGAAGTGCCCTATAATATTGAATAGATAGAAGTTTAATTTATTGCAATGGAATTTGGGGACGACAAATGGAGTCTCAAATATTTGGGATGGTTCGTACAACCAATTTATCTATTCTACCCCAAAATATTTGGAAGGATGCTAGGGACGGAATATTCCTTCACAATATATTCTATGCCAAGACGTGACAAATTTGTCGCAAAATATTTGATAATATATATATTTACATATTTTTGTTATTATTATTTTTATAATAAATATGATATTGGGTCTATTAGGAAGACCATTTTATAATAAATATGATATGGGTCTATTATAATAAATATTCCTTCAAAATATTTGTCTCACTTATATTAGGAAGACTATTATTAGCCACTGGGGGTGCCTTAATTAATGTGCCTAAAGGAGAATTAATATTCAAAGTAGGTGAGAAAAAAGAGATATTTAAATTTACTAAAGCTATCAATCTCCTTATTTTTGAGAAATCTTTATGCAGCATACATGTGACACAGGAAGAAGAGAAACATCCAAAGGACCCTTTCTTACATACTTTAGAAAATAAAGAGTAGGAAATTAGCAAAGGAGAAGGGAGGAGCTATAAAAGTATTCTAAAGATCTACCCACTAGTCCTCACAAAAATTCAAGCACTCATATATTGGAGTCAAATTAGAAAAGTCCCTTGCTTATTGACAAGAACCCTCTCTAAGAGGAGGATGAATGTTAGTTGGGATAGAAATGTGACTTTTGATCTAGGAGGACAAATATTTCTACCATACTTAGAAGGCATATCTTGATTTTGTAGTAATGTCTATCTATAGATATTAAATGTAGCGCTTGTTGGGAGACAATCCAAAAATTCAAAGTTTTGAAAGAATATGAACCAGAAACAATGAAACTTTGAATTATTTAAGTAAAACTTAGAAAGTTTGAACGAAATAGTACGAGAGAAAAAATTAAATAAATCCAAAAACAACTCAGAAGGTGCTGAAGTTCAAGACAGAAAACTTTGAAGTTTTGGAGCATAACTTTGAATTTTTTAAGAAGTTTGACATAAGGAGATTAAATTTTTAAAGCCATCAAACTTATTCCCTTACCCTATTTCTGAGCCCATAAATCCTGGTAAATATAAAATTTTCTCTAACTTTGTCGTAATCAAGGCTAAAAAAATATATTTCTACTTTTTTATCTCACATGCAAGTTGTATTTTTATTTTATTATTTTTTATTGTGTTTAATGGGCCATTTAAATTAGTGATGATATTTAACAGAAGGATCATACATTAGAACACAAAAAAGATGTACTTGCTCTCTTATTCAGGTGTGGTCAAGCATAGAGTAGAAATTTGATTAGGACTGGAGGGTGGAGATTTTATTAAGGACCAGGCGATAAGTAGGGTAAGAGTATTGTACATTAGGACTCACAAACAAACAAAGCCGTGTGCGAATATAAATACGTAGAGCTCTCATGTTATACGCACAAAGATGATGTATTTAAGAGAGGCATGTGGATTCTTAGTCACAATATGGTTCATAGATGAGAAGAGATTTTAGCCACTACTCTACTTATTCCTTTCTAGTTAGATCATTGAATTATTTATGGGGGAGAACCCACACAACGTTGTCTTCAGAAAGGAAGTGACACACAGAAACACTCCCCGGCTTCACCTTTAGCACTTGGAAGGCCAAATGCTTCGGGTTCCACTCTGATGTGTCTCTGTGACAGAGAGACAGTGCTTTCACTTTACTCCCATCAGCCCCTACCAAAGGCACCCTATAGGCAATTGTGGTCTCCGTTTCGTGGCAATAAAACAAAGCATAGACGTAGTTGAGCTTGTGGCACACCACCACCTTTGCCTCTCCTACCTTTTCGCTCCTTGCTTTATTGTGTATTCTTGGTTCTTTGTCTCCTTCATCATCATCTCTGTAGACAAAGCTTCCACATTCTTCCCAAGCTTCAAAGTGATGAAATCAACCATGGATTCCAACGACGTCGCACAGTATTTCTCCTCTCCTTTAACCCCTGGCTTCTCACACAATTCTATTGTTTCCTTCAAAACCTTGGCTTCTGTTGACCCAGGCTTCACAGCAAACTCTTTTAATATCTGAGACATCTGCTACAAATGAATCGTATAATTACATCAATTACATGTGCGATGAAGATTCACCCAGGCTCGTGGTTTAATAATGAATCCTTCGTATTATACGCACGTACCTTGCTTGAAGAAAAGGGAACAGATTTGACCACTTCACGAGGCAGCAAGGAGGACTGGTGGAGCTTTGCATGAAGTGGATGTTCATCTTGTGACCAGGCTTCATGTCCTCTTCCAAGAAGAAGAGAGTTGTGTTTGGGATATTATGGAGTTCTTCGTTGTCGGAGTTAGCAGCATAAATGTAATTTGGCTGGCGAAGAGTACTGTTACCTCTAACATGGATGGTTGTGTCACCCCCTGGCTTAACAACAATAACTTAAAGCACTTATTAAAGGAACGTAATGAATAATTATAAAATTCATCCTGCATACAAGCCATGAACAACAAGTCCCAAAATATGCTAATAGTAACCTGCTGGGTGGAGGAGCTCTGTGATGAATTTAGGCATGGAAGTGGCGGGAAGCATGGACTTCCAATAAAGTTCAGGAGGCAAAGCAGCATGTGTTGCCCCCAGTGCAACCTGAAATTATTGCATTTGTAACATATCGATATGTAGTGAAATAAGTTTAATAGGACCCAAAAAGATGATAACAGGAAAGGTTGTTAAGACATATATAACGATTAGTAGGAGTGAAAACTTCATTATTGGAGAAATTGCAAGTGAAATGGATCGATGATAATAAAGACGAACTGAGAGGAAGCATATAAAGAGGGGGAAATGCTCATTAGATGGGATTCAGCCTGGATGTCAATTCGGCCATGTTCAAAAATATCCTGACGATTTGGATAGCATCGATCATATATGAATGGTCTACAATTTTTAAAAATAGAAATATTATTTGACTGATAATATTTAAATCATTCAGCTAGATATTTTCCCCAGGATCAACATGTGTATGCATTTTTTGTTTTGAAAACACAAATCAATATTTCATGATGAAAAAGAATAAGCAAAAATATTTATACAAAGCATTTAAGAAATAAAAGAGTTTACTAATATATCATAAAATAATATTTATTAATTATTATTTTCATATTGAATGTTGGTTAAAATTCATCTATACATGAAAAAAAGTTTAAGAGAAATCCCATAAATTATAAATAATGTGAGAAATTTTTTAATTTACGGGGAGTCACATAAATAATAAATCATAAAAGGGTTCCTTTCAAATTGCAAGAAACTTTTTTAAATAAAATTTGCACTACAATTTCTTCTCAACTACTCACAATAGGTTTCGGCCGCGACAAGAGAGAAGGTGAGGACCAGTGAATCATATTTTGGGCCACCCTTTGGGCCCCGCCTGACGAAATGCTTGGACTCCATGGTGTGGTTCCAAAGTTTTTGGACCATCTTACATATTATATTCTTAGTAGAAGTCGATTAAGACCCAAAAGAGAAAAAGAATTGCAATAGGGGTTAAAGTTTATTTTTACACTCGAATTGCACAACCATTCAGTATCCTAAACTTAAATTTGGCACAATGTTAATTTATCCTTTACCGTTAAATGGTAGCTAACTCCATTACTTCATCCCTATTTTTCATTTTTAAAATAGAGGACTTAAACTCATCAAAAAATTTAAGTGGGTTTATATCATCACCTTTATAAGAGGGAGTGATATACACCTCTAGACTGAGATTATATTGGAACAACTAAGAGCTTGGATTGTTGGTAGAGTAAGTGGTGAAAAATCTCAAGTGTAACTTAGAGAATGGACATGGCTTCAAGTGATTGAAGTTTAACAAGGATAAACACTTGTGCAAGCTTCTCTCTCCTTTAATTTTTTGGTGATATTGTTCTTCTCTATCTCATTTAATTCACTCATTGTCTATCAAAATTTAAATTTTCCCAATTTACCCCTTCTTAGGTCTTTTATAGACTTATCCCGCTGATTCTATAGAAAATTTTTAAACTCACCAAACCATCATTGCTGCATCACCCAGTGGATCAGTGTCACTTCACCATCGCTGAATCACCCAGTGGACCAGTGCTGCCTCACTAACACGTCATGGCCACGTCATATATTATTACTTTTAATTGTGTCCTAGTAAGTTTGAATTCACAATCCCACACTCTCTAATACCTTTAGTTTTATCTTATTGCTAGTTGAGTTGAAAGGGACATTCGGTCTTAATCAATAAATTAAATATATAAGATTTAACTACATAAACATATTAATAAATAAATTATTTAAATTTACTTATTTATTTAAAATTAAATTTATTTATATGGTAAAATTTATTATATATAATAATTATTTCTATTATATTTATTTTATAAAATTAATTTTTATAGGTAATTTGATATTAAATTGAAAAATATTTTATTATCATTATATATTATATTATCATTCATATCTATATAATATATAATATTTTTATTTTTAAATTCTTTCTTGAATAATATTTTTTATTTTTTAAATAAAATAATTGAGTATACAATTTAAATTATTATTTATTAATTAATATGAATAATTTAAAATAATAAAATGTTTAAATCATAACAAGAAATTATTCAATAAATTATATAAACATATATTATAAATAATAAATAAAATTAAAAATAGTTTGCAATGGAATTATGGAGAAATATTTGTGGCAAAATTTTCTATAGCAAATTCTGTCAAAAAAATAGAATAAGATATCCTAAAAATAAGTGATGGGCTTTTTTGTCATCAAATTCTATCACTTAATTATTTATGATGAATTAGTGACGGAATAATAGAATTTAGCGATGGAATGTTCCGTTGCTAAATTCTATCACTAATTTAGTGATGGATTAGCAGCAGATTATCACTAGCTTTTGGATTTTTTTTGTTTTTAAAAAATAAAAAAACAATTTTTCAAAACAGGAACCAAACAGGTACTAAAATAGACAGGTCCCTGTATCCCTTACAAATGCATAATGCAAATAAGCAAATCCTAGGATTTGAATTCCCTCATTTTCTATCAAGAGAACTTCCACGTGAAAGCACACTAGTATGTTGTTATCCTATTAGAGCATTTTTGTGAGAAACGTTCCGGTCTATGTGTTAATGTAAATTTATGTGCACCTATACATGGAAGCACTCTGGCGGGAAAGACCTATGGGAGTGCTTCTTATAGGGAGCACTTTTTTTTTAGGAAGCACTCCCATAAGTTTCACCTCTAATTCTAAGAACGTTTTTCTATGTGCTTTGACAAGGATGTTCTTATAGTTGTGCTAAATTATTTGATTATTATTGATACTTTGTATTATTATTCTACTAAAATCATTGATTATTTCCCTATCATTTGAAAATTGGGAGGAAACAAAGGGGAGAAAATCTATGAAAAAATTATATCAATAAATATTTGCAATGGAATTTTTTTTTAATTTGGTAAATTGAAGTGTTACTTACAATAGCCACTTGACTCAAGTGGCAAGGATGAGTTAGGTATAAGTAGATGTCAAGGACTCAAGGTGTCAAGCACACACGGTATATAATGAAAAGAAAGTATCATTAATAGCACGTCAAATTTTTATTATAGCTTGATTTGCAAGAAAAAAGATTATTGCAAATTTTTATGGCCAAAAGATATGGTAAATAAATCTTAATATTTCTCATAATCTCTCCTCAGTTGAAAGTATATAACGGTATTAGATTTTCATAAAACTTAAGATAAATCATATTATTTTTGCCATATGAATAGTATTAATATATTTGTTTAGACTTTATATTTTATTTAGATAAATAATAATTTGTTGAGGTGTTGCATATTTTTCAAACAATTTTCAATTAAAATTTATTTCATTTTATTATTATTTATTAATTGTACAGAAACCTACACTTTACTTAATAACTTAAGTTCGCAATCATTTTACTCCTTAATATAGATGTTCCTTATACATCTATTTATGCCATCATATTCATAAAAATTATCAAAACGATGTTTGGTATAAATGAAATATGAATGAAAAATTATGTTTGTACTCCTAACAAAAAATAATAAAATAAAAAATGATTATGATTATGATGGATACTGCATAAATTAACTACTCGTTTTTATGCATTCATCATCGATGCATTGGTATTTTTTATGACGGCGATAGAGCAAGCATTATATGAAGCTTCCTTGGTTTTAAAAGCAATGTGCTGTTGATGTCATCTTAGATATAATGACCAAAGATTTTATGTGAACTTTAAAACATATATAAACAAAATATTCTCATAAAATACTCTAACCTCCCCTCTATTTTACCTTTATTACATGTACCTTTTTCAATTTTTGAAACATATACAAACCTCCCCTGCTATAAATTATAGTTACAAAATATAAACATTCCTTCTATTGTTAAGTTTTCATTTCCATCCACTCAACTATTAGTTAACTATTAAATTATATATATTGGACCAAAATACATTTTATTAAAATTAAATGTTGTCTAAAAATTAATCATATTACCCAGAAAAATTATGAATATTTTTATTTTAATTTTGTATACGTATTTATTAAAAACAGAATGAAAAAAATTAATAGAATAAGGATTTTTTGGCTAGAAATAAAATAATTATTTAATATAATATATTGCTCAAGTTTTTGGCCAAATAATAAATTTCTTAATAGAAACTTATATTTATTTTGAAAAAAATTTCATTAATTTTAACATAAAATTTTAAAGTTATTTATTTTAATATTTATATAATTTCTTCATTAAAAAATGTGAGGTATTTTTAATCGAATCTCTCCAATTAATAAAATAGTTACTTGTTTTCTAACAAACTCTATCTTTCTATATTTACCTCTATTTGATATTTCATCGTAAAATAAATATAAAGTAATTTATTAATAGGGACACTTTTGAAAAAAAAAGTAACTATTACACCTTGAAAGACTAAAAATATCTTATATTTTTTTAATATCTAACTCATCAAAAAAATACTTTATACTTTTTAATGGAAGAAGTACTTAATTATTTTAAGTTCTTAAAATTAGGGGAGAGAGTAGACAAATAAATTATAAGAGAAAATTAATAATTTAAAATTTTTAATATAATTACAGATAAAAAAATTTAGTGTTTTAGAATTTTTAATGAAATATTCCTAACTTGTTAACAATTGGACTAAAGTATAGATTTCAAAAATAAAGGAAAGGTCTCTGTAATGTTAGCAAAATAAAAGGAAGGTCATTGTATTTTACTCTTTTTTAACAAAATTTGAATATATATTTTAAAAGTTTACATCTCACACAACATAAATATTCTATAAAATTTGAATATATATATATATATCTCTATTAATCTTTTGTTCAAATTTATCAATATTATAAAACGAGACACTAAAAATCTGTATAGTCACCCAAGTCTTATGAAATTATTAAATGTCTACTACGAAGTCTAGTTTTTCTATATTTGATTTACAATCACGCCAAAGCTTGCTTGATGACTAAGTATAATCCTTATCAATCAATAAATCAAGAAAATTGAATTATTATCTTGTATGATTACTGTCCAACATTGATGACAAATTTAAAAAAGAAATGGGAGAATTTTATTAAAGACCGTTGGATGTGACATAATTTCAATCAGGTTTCAAAAAATTCTAAAATTTCATTGTTGGCCCAGAGCACTAAAATGAAATAAATTCTCTTGATTAAATGACCAAAATGCTCTTCAATTATAATTAGCATTACTGATATAACAAGTTAACTTATGGTTTTCTTAAGTAATATTGGCAAAATAACAAGTCAAGTTGTGGGTTTTACAAGTAATATTAATAGAACAAACATAGCTTCTTTTTATTCTCATAATATTAGTTGCAAAAATCATATATTGACTTATTATTCTAATGATATTATTTGTAAAAATATAACTTAACTTGTTATTATAGCAATGTTACTTATAAAAATTGTAGCTTGCCTTGTTAGTTTACTAATATTACATGTATAAATCACAACTTAACGTGTTATTTTTAATTATATTACTTGTAAAAATCATAACTTGAGTTCTTATTATAATAATATTACATGTCAAAACTGTAATTTGACTTGTTATTCTAGTAATGTTATGTGTAAAAACCCTAAAGATTAAAATAGGTTGGTTGAATTAGGCTTTGAACAAATAGTCCTAAGCCTATATGATAGATCAAAGGCCTCAGTTGACTTAAAGCCTGTATAAGGCTTTTTTCACAACTCAAACTTGAGTATATTTAAAGTTTAATCTAGTCTAAAAGCTTATTTAAAAGTAAACATTTTAAATAGACTCACATTCTAGTTTTAAACGTCTTAAATATAGTTTAAGACTATTATAATACGCAATATATAACTTGATTTATCAATTATAATATTCAATAATTGAAAGGATTTACTAACTACAATATAATATAACAATAAAGTAACAATATTAAAATTAATATATAAATTCAATATAATTGAAAACATGACTAGAAATAAAAAGAATGAATAGTTTGATTAAAAATCAAATGGTGAAATTGATGTATTTGTGATATAATACATGTATAGACTAGCTTGTTGAACTTATGGGCTAAGCCTTAAAAACATAAGTTTGGTAAGAAGGCCTAATTAAAGTTTTGAACTTGACCTGAACCTATTTCGTAAATAGGTTAGGTTAGGCTTGAAGCCTATTTCTACCTCTAAAAAACCCTAATTGACTTGTTATTTCAATAATATTAATAATAATTGAAGGGTAATTTGGTCATTAAAGGAAAAGAATTATATCCCATCCAAAGAACTTTAGTGAAATTCTCCCTAGAGAAATCAATGAATGTGCATGGATCCATCATAGCGTGAAATGGGCCCCTACAACGCATGACAGTTTATACGGAGAGTGTTTTGTACAATCCAAATTTTAAAAATAGACGACGAAAATCTAAACAATCGTGTGCGTGTAGATGACTTGATGTGGGATATATGTGTGTGTGTGTGTGTTTGCCCACTCAGGTTTACATGAATAACCAGAAAAGTGATTAATTAAATAATTTCCCTTTACACTTATGAGGACAAAGAATAAATAAGTAAAATTTTAATGTAGAAGACGCAAAAACTTAAATAAGACTTTCCTTCATATTGCACTAAATATAAGGCTTATAGGAAAGTCAAGTTAGACTTTTCTTTTCCGCAGAAATGTACCATTCAATTAGAAAACAGATGATAAATAAAGAATTCGATCGATAGCTTTATTTTTATTGGATATTGATGACTCCCAATGTGTTGTTATTAATTTTCATTTATAATTACTTTTAAAAGGGATCATATTTGGTGTCATTTATGATAAATTGGGTTCATATTTATAAGAAATTAATGGAATTAGAGGTTGAGTGGATAGTCTTAATCAAAAGGGTGGATTCGTAAATGACAAAGATGCCTTCGCTCCGACAAAGAATGGCTTGGCGCTGCGAAATTTATTATATTCTTATGAAAATTGAATACAGACACACATCTCTTAATCTTTTGTTCTATTTTATCAGTATAAAATGACATATAAAATTCTATTTAAAATCTGTATCGTCATCCAAGGCTTTTAAAATGATTAAATGTCTATACTAAGAAGATTCGTTTTTCTTTATTTGATTTATAGTTATGTCAAAGCGTACTTCTTGACTAAAACCAGTTGTTATCGATAAATCATGAAATTTGAATTGTCTTGCTTGTTAACTTGATTACTTTCTACAATTGGTCAGAATTAACAAACTTAAAAAAAAAACCAATTAAGGTGCATTTTTCCATGCATCGTGTCACTGGGACCCTACAAGCTTTTGACAATTTATACGGGAGTTTTGTGCGATCCAATCTTTTAATTAAAAATAAGACTAATTTTTTTTCCTCTTACTACTATTACTTTCATGTGCCTGTAATACCTTGCTTGCAAATTCACCACAATATTAATTCCAACATGCAAATAGCAAAACTTGCTCGGGTTCATCTAATTTTCGCAAAACATAGATAAATTCATCATAATTTATTTAAAATAGTCAGGACTCAGGATCAGGAACGACCTCGTATGATATGTTTAGATGAATAAATGTGCCTAAGTAACAACTTTCAAAATGGGTCCCCTATGAGCAATTTTATTGACTAGAGGTGTTATATACATTGAAATATCGACAACAAGATATGATGGTCCAGATAATGCAAAGACTTTGTTCAAAATTAAATAAAATAGCATTATTGATCGCATCACAATTGAATGTCTTATGTTCAAACTTACTAATTAATGTTAACAATATTATATCGCAAAAATTTGAATAATCTCATTCACGTATTGATATTTTTAATAAGATACTCTGCTATTTACGATTGAATATTTCCTTTTCCTATGTACATATAAGTACTGCAACAAAAACAAAAATTAGAACCATAAAGATCTGTTGCTATAAGTTGAATAAATTGGAAAACATTCTTCTTATATATTTTAAAAATTCTTCTTCTTTAAGTTTCTTTTGATTTTTTTTTTGGCCATCAAAACTAATAAAAGTTTATTGTACGCGCGCACTTTATTAAATATAAGGTCAATGAATTATCTTTAATATCATGTCACATTCAGATGAATTAATGAGTGATGACCAAGGAGTAGTGGAGCCTTATCATTTGAAAATCTTTCAAAATAGGTCCAAATGTGTCATTCATATACGTCGATTTCTAGACTAAGGTGTGTTGGGCGGCGAAGACTTTTTTGTTATATATATGTGTATAACTAAATATAAATATTTATGTTATATTATGATAGATATATATATATATATATTGATTTTTTTCAATTATTATATATGCTATGTCATCTCAGCCCTTTCTAATAAAATTTTATGTTCCTCCAATACCGGCTCACGTCAGTGACTGACGTAAATAGAAACACTATAATTCCACAAGTTTATTCCTTTCAAGCATATATGGTTAACCGTTAACCAATGTCATCCATAAAGTATCTTCTTTCTTCTCAAGAGCCCATAAAACTTATAAGTAAAACCACGAGTTTTAGTAAAACAACGTTGATCCCATGAGACAAGTGAGTTAGTATGTTTAATATATTCAAGATATTTATGTATGGTTAATGAATTTAAGAGTGGTAAGTTTTTCTATAGAATCACATAAACTCTTAAACCAACCACATAAGTATTATGTATTTTTTTATTTAAAAGATTAACTATATAGTTTCAAAACATATATATGTGTATGTGTGTATGTAAATAATTTTCAAAAGAAGAATAAGAATAAAAAGTAAAATCGATAACAAAAAAAAATAACTTCAAGTTTCTATAACATTTATGTCTAACAAATCATTTTTAAAGAAAATTTATAACAAAACATAAAATAACTACAAGCAAAATTTATATTTACCTTCATTTATCACTTAAGTTGAGAAAAAGTACTCAAATTGAATCAAAGATTAAACGAAGGTAAGCAACAAATGAGGAAACAAGTCTAAGCTATGGTTAATATTGGTAGTAATTATAGGACTCTTCATTTTTTATTTTTGCTACAATTAAAATCTTGGTTAATCTCTAGGCACTTGTGGCTTTAAGTAATGGATCCCAAGAAGTTTGAATTGTGTTGTGAATTGGGCCGTTTGTGCAACAGGGAAATGGAGGTGCAGTTTGTTTGAATTGGGTTTATCTGTCCCATCATGGTGACTTCGAATTCAACTGTTAATATTCTAAAACTTCATATTTCAAATTCAAATTGAAAGTTTAAACAAGATTTTTTATAACTGATTATTATAACAAGCACATAAAAAATCTCAACACTCTAGATAATATTTATGAAATTGAATATAAAAAGAATATGAAAAATTATTCCAATCCACCTTATTATTATGAGGTAGATAATGATTAGATGTTTTAGCTAGATCATCTATGAGATTTTTTGTAATTATTTTGTATTGTAAATTACTAGTTTTCGCTAAAAAATTCAAAATTGTCCACAATGACTATTAACAAAATTTATATGGTTAGAATTAATTTTTTTAATTGAAATAGTTTCTTATAATAATAATTGAGAAATTGTAGATAAAATTTATGTTTAAGCAAAGAAGGCAAACATTTAGCCATCTGGAAGAAGATAACAATTTAATGATTCATTTATGAATTTTTTACAAATGTGGGGAAGATAAAAGTAAAAGATATACTCCCTCTATGACATTTTTTGAGGAGTTTGATTTTTAAAAATATAAAGTATTTTTAATTTTTTGAGGTTTAATGATTGTTTTTTTCAAAAATATCTCTATTGATGAATAACTTTATATTTATCATAGAGTATTTAATAGGGATAAATATAAAAAGATGTGGTTAGTTTGAATATAGGTAATTACTTTTTTAGGAGTGAGATTCAGTTAAAACTGCCTTATATTTTTAAACGGAGGGAGTATGACTTAATAAAATATAATATATATTTAAATAAATTATACTTAATTTTTTGTTCAAAAATAAAAATAAAAAATTAGTTAAAATTTTTATTATAAAATTATTTAAAATTTAAAATTTGTCTCATCTTAAAGTCATGCAAATTATTTTATCATATTAAATAAATAAACATAAAAATATAAATTAAATTACGAATTATTTTTTAAAAATAATTAGATACCTTATATTATGAAGTGATAAAAAAATAAATACTAAACTAATAAAAACGGAGTAACAATGAAAATTGTTTGACTAATTGGTTGAAAATTATCAAGCCACGTGTCATCTCTTCATCTGATCTCCCCATTTGTAACCCCCCTCCCTCTCTGACAGCGGCATCCTGAGTCATTCTCCGGCGACTCTGACAGCAATGGACACAACAGCCACAGCCTCAACTTCGGCGATCATGACAACTGTGAACACGATAGCCGCCCAACGCCGTGAACCAGGATTTACAACATAATCACATCTTCCTTCAAGCAAACGCGAATACGAACAACAGAAGTGAAAAAAGAAAAAAAAAAAAAAAGAAAAAAAGAGCTTCCAGATATCAGAACAAAAATCAAACCAGCAAATGCAAACGGTAGAAGTGTAAGGAAAAGTAAATCAAACCTTGAGAGCAATTTTTAAGAAGCAGACACGAACAACAGCAATGAAGGACGAACAGCCACGCGAACTAAGTTTCAAAGACGAAGACGGGAAGCAGTGAAGGAAAGGTGGCGCCGATGAACCGTGCTCTGCTTGATGACGGAGCACCAAAGCAGTGAAGCCTTAAAGGAAGGAACGAATGATGTTTTTGATTCTATAGGGATTTGAGTCGCTGCTAAGTAGTGAAACCTTCACTTTTCTCCCTCTCCCACCTGATTGTTTAACTATGGTGCTTCTAGTGATGAAGCTTCATAATTTGCCACTAATGGCAGACTCAAGTGCGACATAGTTGTAACTAAGGTCGGGTAGAGTGAAGGTTTGCAAGCTGCAATGATATTGAGCTACAGTCAACCCTAATCCCATTGATTTAGGGCCACTAAAAAGCATATAAGTGAGGGGTTTTCTGGATAGCAAGGATCTCATTACCATGGCGATAACAAAAAATGGAGATTGGGTGGAGAAGTCAGATACTCACTCGATTTGGAGATGTTGGATGTTCGCGTTTTTGGTGCTGGAGAGAAGGGGCAATGCCACTTGTGCATTTCAAGTGAGCTTCACCATGACAACAAATATCCATTAACTTAAAATTAGTGAAGCATTAGGTGCTTTGTTTTTGTACAGTGATAAGTGAGTTAGAGCCGCTGCATCGGCGCCCGGATGTAGTGTTAAATGAGCAAGGGCTACCGCGTCATTCTGGACGCACGCGGCTAAAGAAGTTAGTCCATAAGAGCAAAATTAGATTTGGTACTTGGAATGTTGGGACATTAAATTGTAAATCTGTAGAGGTTGTAGGGTTATGATTCAAAGGAAAATCAATATCCTTTGCTTGCAAGAAACAAAATGGCGTGGAGAAGAAGCTAAGGATATTCAAGGTTTCAAACTTTGGTATACAGGAAAAGTAAGTGCACGCAATGGAGTAGGCATCATTATAGATAAGGAGTGGAAGAAGAACGTTGTAGAAGTTAGCAGAATTGGAGACAGAATTATTTCTTTAAAATGATAATTGGACGTGAGACTGTTAATATTGTTAGCGCTTATGCGCCGCAAGTCGGGACAGAAGCCAGTCTTAAGGAATTATTTTGGGAGGATCTGGAGGGGTTGATTCGACACATACCACAGAGTGAAAAGATTTTTATTGGAGGAGACTTTAATGGGCATGTCGGGAGGGAAGCTGGTCAGTATGCGAGGGTGCATGGTGGTTTTGGTTTTGGAGAGCTAAACAATGAAGGGCAAACTCTTCTTGATTTCTCATTGGCGTATGATTTTAAGATTGCCAACACTTGTTTCAAGAAGAGAGATGAGCATCTCATCACCTACAAAAGTGGAACCTCAAGGTCGCAGATTGATTTTCTTTTGGTTAGGAACACAGATAGAAACTTTGTAAAAATTGTAAGGTGATCCCTGGAGATGCTGTAACGACACAACATAGGGTCCTAGTCCTTGATGTGTGTATTATGAGTAAAATCCAAAAACGTCGACAAGTAGTAACACCAAGGATTAGGTGGTGGCAATTAAAAGGTGAGAAGCAAGATATTTTCAAGCGAAATCTTTTGGATAAAGGAATTTGGGATTCTCAGGAAGTGCTAACATCATATGGGAGGATATGGCTAAAAAGATACGGGAGGTTGCAAAAGTAGTTTTGGGAGAATCGAAAGGTCCTGGTCCGAGAGATAAGGAGTCTTGGTGGTGGAATAATAGTGTACAGGACAAAATCAAGTATAAAGAAGAACTGTTTTAAAGCCATACATTTGTGTAACAATGAGGAAAATTGGGAGAGGTACCGTATGGCTAAGAAGGAAACTAAGAGAGCTGTGGGTGAAGCTCGTTCTAAAGCTTTTGAAGAATTTTATAAGAACCTTGAGACGAAGGAAGGAGAGCAAAATATTTATAAGATTGCCAAGAGTAGGGAAAGAAAATCAAGAGATCTAGAACAGGTAAGGTGTATTAAGGATGAAGAGGGAAGAATTTTAGTTACAGATGATGAAATTAAAAATAGATGGGAGACTTATTTTTCTAAACTTTTCAATGATGGAGAGGATTCAATCTAGTAACTTGGAGGATTTAGTAACTGGTGAAGGAGAACAAAATTTATCATTCTATCGAAAAATACGTGATAAGGAGGTAAAGGAAGCTCTTAAGAAAATGGCAAATGGTAGAGCTAACGGACCTGATTGTATATCTATCGAAGCGTGGAAATGTTTAGGTGAAGAAGGGGTGAGATGGTTAACTAAGTTATTTAATGTGATTTTACGGTCCAAGAAAATGCCTGATGAGTGGAGGAGAAGTACATTAATTCCTATTTATAAAAATAAAGGAGATATTCAGAATTGTACTAACTATAGAGGGATTAAACTCATGAGCCACACAATGAAATTGTGGGAGAAAGTAATTGAGCACAGGTTGAGATTGGAGACAAGTATTTCTGAGAATCAATTTGGTTTTATGCCAGGTAGATCAACTACAGAGGCGATTTATCTACTAAGGGGATTAATGGAAAAGTATCGTTGTAAAGATAAAGATCTACACATGGTTTTTATTGATTTGGAAAAAGCTTATGACCGTATACCAAGAGAAGTGCTTTGGAAAGCGTTGGAAAAAAAGGGAGTACGGATTGCTTATATTAAAGCCATACAAGATATGTATGAGGGGGTAAAAACTAGTATAAGAACGCCTAGTGGTCAAACAAAGGATTTTCCTATAAAGATTGGGCTACATCAGGGATCATCTCTGAGTCCTTATTTGTTCAACTTGATTTTAAATGTTTTGACGGAACATATTCAAGAGGAAATCCCGAAATGTATGCTCTTCGCGGATGATATAGTTCTTATAGCAGAGACAAGAGAAGAGGTTAATTGCAAACTTGAGTTATGGAGGAGGACATTGGAGTCGAAAGGTTTTCGTCTGAGTAGAAGTAAGACGGAATATTTATATTGTAAATTTGATAAAGGACTATTCGAAAATAATTTGGAAGTGAAATTGGGAGATCAAATTATACCTCAAGTGGAAAAGTTTAGATATTTGGGAGCCATTATCCAAAATGATGGCGAAATCAGTGGAGATATTTCACATAGAATTCAAGCTGGGTGGTTTAATTGGAGAAAAGCTAAAGGAGTTATTTGTGACCGTAAGGTGCCTAATAAACTTAAAGGAAAGTTTTATCGTACTGCTATCAGACCGGCAATGTTATATAGTAGTGAATGCTGGGCTCTAACGGGACAGCAAGAGCATAAAGTTGGAGTAGCAGAGATGAGAATGTTACGATGGATGTGCGGACATACACGTAAAGATAAAATTCGAAATGAGCACATACGTGAAAAAGTGAGGGTGGCACCTATTGAGGAAAAAATGGTAGAAAATCGGTTGAGATGGTTTGGGCATGTACAAAGAAGACCAAGGGAGGCACCAGTGAGAAGAGTGGAACATATAACTTTGAGTCCGATTAAGAGAGGTAGAGGAAGGCCTAAGAGAACACTCTTGGAAGTTGTTGAACGTGATCTCTTAATTAATAATATTCTAAAAGCTTAATAAATGATAGAGCACAATGGCGTCTTGCAATCCATGTAGCCGACCCCACCTAGTGGGATAAAGGCTTGTTGTTGTTGTTGTTATTAGGTGCTTTGTTTTGTAAGTTTAAGATTTATTTCACATCACCTCATGATATAAGCTATTCAATAATTCTTAAAAAATAATTTGTGAAAAAATTTACATATTTATTCTTAAAATCAAATATAATATCTTCTGTTTTGGATTTGTATGGGTCCTATACAATTATTGCCCCCTGCAAATGTAAATACCTAAGTGATGGCATATTTAGACAGCTTGGCAAAGTGCCTTTGAATCTGTTTTGTGAAAGGTCAAGGTATATGTAAGTTCAACCAAATCGCAAAAGCTTTATGGGACTAGACCTGCCATATAATTTTGGAACAAAATGAGGTAACTCAAATGCTTTAAGTTTCTAATACAGCTAGGCATTTCACCATAGAGTTGGTTGGAAGTTAAATCCCACTTTCTTAATTCCAAACTCATAATGATCCCATCTAGTACTTTTGAGGTTTATCATTAAAAACAAAAACAATCAAAGAGTATAATTCAAACACAGACAAATATTGTCACCACAAAAAAACTATTAGCATCTAAAATTGGAGTTTGCCAAAATCATTTTTTCAGTGATCTGACATACACACATATTTTAATCAAAAATAGGTGAAGCCATAGATGCCAAATGCCAAGCGCCCATTGCGGAACGAGACCCGATTTGAATTTCTTGATCATATTCTTCACCTTGCATTATAATCTATTGATTTAATTTTGATTTTATTTAATTTAGAATTAGAGTTTGATTTGCTGAAACAGTTTAAATGGAAAGTGTGGAAAGATAAAATGAGAAAAGAAAAGTTATCTTCATCAATGAATCTGGATGTACATATATACAATATAAGATCAAACTAATTACCATATGTCTAACTAGATAAGTTAAGCTAGCTAAGATTAGTTAAGTACAACTAGTTTAGTTAACAATGTGTTTTACACCCTGCAAGCTGTGTCAAGCAAATCCAACTTGGCAACTGCAATACCAAAAGAAGAAGGGTGCAAAGCTTTAGTAAAAATATTTGCAAGTTGATTCCACATTCGAATGGGAAGCAAGCAAAGAACTCTGCTTGAACTTTCTCACAAAGAGTATGGCAATCAATTTCAATATGTTTGGTGCATACATGAAAAAGTTGGATTGGCTGCAATATGTAAGAAAGATTGATTATCATATAAAGAAGAGCTAGTTGAGGATGATAGACATGAAGATATGCAAGAAGCCAAGGCAGAGTAGCCACTAAATTCACAAGTTGTGGAAGCCAAATGTCACAGGGCCATTACTCTCTCCCCAAAAGGATAACCCGTTAGGACATGCAGTGCACCCGCTTATATAGCCAAGACCTTCCTTAAATCCTTCCAATGTGAGACCTGACAACTTCCCCGGCCAATTCGTGATGCCCCATCATGGGTAGCCCAATAGAGGGCCTACTAACTAAGCAAACTCAGGCTTGACTCTGATACTACTTTGTCATGGGACCATTACTCTTTTCCCTAAAGGCTAACCTATTAGGATGTGCGGCATACCCGTTTATATAGCCATGACCCTCCCCAAGTTCTTCAGATGTTAGACCTGACACAATGCTCTGTATTCAGTCTCTGAAGAAGAAGATTGGGAACATTATTTTGTTTCTTGGATTTTAGTTAGTTTTGTGATGCACATAAAAACTAAAAGGACACTACAAGTGTACAGGTTGCAACTGTAGGTAATGGCAAATCAAGGTCCCATAGAGAATTAAGTAAATTGGCAAATAGGTATTAAACTCCCAATTTCATTCACATTAAGTAAGCAATTAAAGTGGTGAATGATTCAAATTGAGAACAAAATAAAATGTAAAGTAGGCAACTGAGATTTTAAAGCACTCTAAAGTCAAAAAACAATTAAGAAAGCACCCTAGAGTTATAATTCCTCATTTGCTCTATTACACTCAACTTACTAATTAAATTAATTTTAATTTTAGTTTTAAGGGTTGGGATACTATAATTAATATTGAATATATTTCGATTACTCACAATCCTACTTAATTCTAATTCAACAATTTCTTGCCAAAATTAGATTAAGAGCATTAAGTTTAAATTCCTTCTAACTACTTAGGTCCTTTAGATACATTCCTATTGCAGAGGCAAATTAACTATAGTTAATCCTAAACATTCAATTTCAATAGTCTAAATAGAAATTCATTTTCCAAGTTCAATCCATTCCTCCAAATTATCACTTAATGGTGGCCAATCATCAAACAACACAAATAAAAACTAAAAATAAAATTTAAACATAAAACATCCATTAATCACAAAGTAATCAGTAAATCAAGATATAACTAGAGTAAATGAGTTCATAAGACTCTAGAGAATCAAAGTTCAGCCACACATAGCTAAATATAATCTCAAAAACAGTATAACAATGGGACCAAATCAGATACATAGGAGAAGGAAGGAGAAAAGTGAAGAAAAACTCAATGAAAACGTGAATGGTGATGAGTTATCTTGCTCCCAAACTCCAAAATCACCCCAAGCTCTTCAAAATCACCTCTAGACCTTTAGAGAACATAAAAAATGAAGCTTCCTTTGAAAAACCCTAGTTTTTCTCTGTTATCAGATAGAAAAACTGATGCTGTGCATTTCTGGTATGAAACCTGCTATAGCAGACTCTATTTCTAGTTTAAAATTTGCCTTATAATACTGGTCCACTATGGCGACTATTATAGCGGGTGATCATAACAATTCAATTTTCTCATTAAATTCATTATATTTTCCTTTTTCACCTCTTTCAAGCTTTTGTAAAGTTTTTAAAATCTAAAATGACTAAAATTAATAAAAGAAAATACTCTAAAAAAAAATCAAAACACAATATTTACAAGACAAGTTAACTAACACCAAATAAACACTAAACACAAGACAAATAAATAAAAATAACTAGATGACTCTGTAAAAGATTAATAAAACTCTTCAAAATATATTAAAATATAGAGAGTCATCATATTGGCCCCCACACTTGAATTAAATCTTGTCCTCAAGGTTTTTGAGTTCAAATGCCACAAAAACCACAAGAGAAATCAAAGAAACAAAGAATGTTGTAAATATTATAAAAGTCGGATACAATTTCAAACCTTAAGAATTTTACCTTCAAAGAAATCTTTCCCACCTTCCTAAACTTTCAGTAGTAAAGCAAATTAACTAGGCCAAGATAATCACTAAAGGTTATCCCTCACTAATTAAGTGTTTGTTGCTATACTCTCATGGTGTTTTGAGGGCTTGTGTATTACTCAATTCCACCTATTAAAACTCATCTACCATAAGCTTGTCTCTTATCTCAATCTCCACCATGTTATCCCAATGCATACACAAATTAAAAGGACTTATTAAAGGGTTGTAATGCAAAAGGTAGGATAATGAAATAAAATGGGTTAAGGACTAAGGAAACCAACTTCAATTATGCCAAGCATCATCAAATATATCCCAAGGAATATGAGTTACCATATGAGAATTTCATCATTTTTTATGCATCTATTATTTGTTTCTCTCTCTTCTTCTTTCTTTCGTTTACTTTTTTACTTCATCATTTTTCTTTTCTTTTTCAACTCTTACAAAGCATTTGCATATTCATTTTTTTAAAACAAACATGGGCTCTTTTTTTCTTCTCCTTTTCATCAATTTTTTTTATTCCTTCACTAGTTGCCATACTTAGCACTAACTAAAGTGATTAAAGGGGATAAAAACATAAAAGGATATTTTGATTCAAACAAAGGGCTATGAAATTATTCTTTTTTTTCTTTTTTAAGGAAAGGCTAAGGCCCAAAGGGTAAACAAGGGATTAAATGTGAATAGGCAGGATATTTGGCCAAAATAGTTATGAAAAAGAAGCCTAAATCATCTTTGTGCAGGAAAAATGGCATTTTAAGTCTCAAGAGAGATTCAAGACAAGTTCTAGAGATGTAATATAATAAATGTACTTTCTTTCTTAGAAATGAACATTTAGGCTTAAAATCCTCACAAGCTTTATGGATTCCCTTAAGTTGATTATCTAAGCCCAATTTTTGCTCATTTACTAAAATCCTAAGAAGGTAAGACTAATTCCTTATCAAGATTAATCCTCTCAAGTTTAAATTAACCCAACTTTAACAATATTCACAAACTAAAAACAAAAAAACAAAAAGATTTTTATGAGATTTTTTTTAAGGTTTTCAACATTTTTTTAATTAACCTAAAACAAATGAATGACATTAAAGTGACAAATATTTACAAAACAACACAAACTAAACAACAAAAAAGCAATGAAACCCTCCCCCACACTTAAACATAACATTGTCCCCATGTTATCAATAAGAAAGATAGAGAGAGAGAGAGAGAGAGACACACACACACACACACACACAGAGAGAGAAAAACTCTCTTGACAAGAGCTAAATGGAGAATGGAGAAGGACAAATCAAGATCATCTAGACAGAACTTGTATCTATCACCATAAATGAACAGAACACAATCATATAAAAAATAGATGTGCAATGGTTATAGTAATACAATAATCCAAGACACAA
>NW_026556827.1:0-30875 GCF_029017545.1 Prosopis cineraria
TGAAAATTTGAGAGAATGGTTTTAAAGTCTTTAATGAATACGATAAGATTTGAGACACTCAGCTTAATGCCTCTTAGTTTCTTGGGGCAATCCATAAAGAATTCCTAGAAGATTTCAATCTCATTGATAAGAGTAGATAAATAGTTCTTTGAAAATGAAATGTAGTTCACTCTACTGAAAGGATTATAAAATATTTTCAATGAATATCTAAAAAATATTATATGTTAAATGGTCCTAATGATGTTAACCTCAGGCATACATTTATTGCTTCTTTGCAAGAAGAACTCCAGCCACTATATAGAGTAATCAATGCATTATGAAGAGATATGTCACAAATCTCTCTCAAAGAAATCAATCAGTTAGCTCTGTCTACACTAAATAAGCTCTGTGAACAGCATTCTTTGAAGTCAATGCTTAAAGTAAAGCTAAAGTTACAATTTGCCTATAAAAAGCCTTATTTGAAGATCAAATGTAAAGAACATGATCTTTGTTCTTATAAGAAGACTCATTTTCATAAATACAGGCATAAGATCTTCAAACCAAAAAGGCATTGTCTTTAAGGTTCATTATGAAAGAATAATTGTGTACTATAATAATTCTTCTATCATACATTTTATTACATTTATTTGCTATTGTAGACTAAAACACAGAGCTATAAGAGTTCAAGGCCAGAATCGATTGTCAAATCATTGGAATAATTTCTAAAAGTCTCAACTCCTCCTCCGGCTGAAATGTCTAGTGGCAATAACCAAATAACAAAAAATAAAAATCATACGATTGTTTATATATTTCAATTAAAATGAGTAATGTTGATCCTAGTGGGCTAATTAAAATGTTCACTCTACTCTTGTAGTCGTGCTTATTACGCCTACATGTTATTATGCATATACTTAAGCAAAAAAATGTATAATTTACTAGTTAGAATGACAGTAAAGTTTCAAATAAGAAATTAATGACAGTCAGATCTTGATAATTTTTTTTGTTTGAAAAATAAGTTATACATAACTATAGACAATTGTAAATAAGAATATTGATTATGAATTGAGAATTACATTTAAAATTTAAATATTTTATTTGTAAAAGTAATTGAAATCATTAAATTTATAATTATTTGAATTAATATTCACAGCTTATTTTTTGAGAAAATTTTGGCACAACCTAACTGTTATTAATTTCTTTTTTAGAATTTCACTGTCATTTTTGGCCAAAAAATGGAATTTAACTGGCATTCTCCGTAATTTATTTATTGTCGAAGTGCAGGCAGCAAACATGAGACAAAAAAAGTGAAGAGGAAAGACCTTCCAAAAATCCAAACAATAGTGTAATAGTCACTCGAGACTCTATATCTATAATCCACTCTATTCTATTCTATTCTATTATATTAAAAATGAAGAAGAAAAAACCTAAGCATACAATTAGGTTTAAGGGAGAATGACGAGTAAGGACCTTCTAAGAATATTAATCCCAATTACGGATTGTGAAATTTAAAATTTCAATTAAGGATCATGATCCTTAATTGTGATAAAAAAAAATGTAGTTTGTGAGGTGTAATTCACTAACACGACTTGAGAATTCACTAACCCAACTTAGTAAAATTACTAACGTATATTGTAAAAATATGAAACTCTACTTGAAAATGGAATGTTTAATGAAAAACACTACTTGAGAATTCCTTAACTAGACTTGAAGAAATTTCTAACGTATATTGTGAAAATATAAAACCCTACTTGAGAATCATTTAAAAAAAGTGATTTGTCCAAATTGATGTTTTTTATTAAACAATCGATTCCTAAGTGGAGTTTCATGTTTTCACAATATACGTTAGAAATTTTTTTAAGTTGAGTTAGTAAATTTTCAAGTGGCGCTTTTTGTTAAACAATTGATTTTTAAGTAAGGTTTCATGTTTTTACAATATATGTTACAAATTTTCTCATATTGAGTTAGTGAATTCCCAAGTGGTAATAATGAATTCCACCTCACAAATTACATTTTTTTTTATCACAATTAAGGATCATGGTCCTCAACTGAGATTTCAAAATTTCATGGTTTGTAATTGGTATTAATGTTCTTAAAAGGTACTTAATTGTCATTCTCCCTAGATTTAAATTCCCTCATTCTCCCACGTTCGCGTTTATGCAATGTCAAAGTGTTTTTTAATTAAAAAAAATACTTATATACTTACATGCATGCATATATATATATATATATATATATAACTTTTTAAAAAAATTAGAATTTTTTACCATTTTTAGAAATTTGAGAGGAAAAGAAAGCATATTTCTTATTCTCTTAAAACATTACTCTAATTAGCTACTAAAAGTAATAAGATGGGTTAAATAATCAAATAATAATTCATTTCTTAGAATCTACACACATAAAGTATCATCAAACCTTACATCAAAATAATATATTACTTCTTAATACTGTAATTAAATATAAAATAATCTTTAGTAGTATACCATTATAGGGTGCATAATTCGATTAGAGTTCAAATTGTGCATTATAGATTGAAGAATTAATCATGTTAATTTTTAGTATTATACCAGTAATATACATTGAATTATTTATATAATTTTATCACATATTTTTCAAACAGTTTTTGCATAATATAATTGTATATCAAAAAATACAAATCATAAAATCAATATCTTTTTTAGTAATAATATATTCAAAATTGCTTTTATATTTTTTATGAAAATTTTTTATTACATATTAATTCAATTAACTTTCAATCTATCAAACTGACTTATGAACCTAAACATAAATTTTCTCATAATAATTAGCTTTTATTAAATTGATTTTTTCTAAATAAATTTTTAATAAACTAATTTTTTTACTAACGGAACACTAAATGAGACTCAATGTCTTTGAAGTCTCTTGATTTTCCGTAATTGTATTGTATCTCCCCGTCCAGCATGAAGAATTATATACTACTCTAATTTTTAATATAAGAAAAATTATCATGTTTCTCTTGTTTTTATTTATAAGCAAAATTACAAATTTTAAGAACCATTTATCACATTTTTTTTCAAATTATCCCTCATAAAGTCAATATTTATTTTCACTAGAAATTTTTTTATTAATTATAGGAATAATTAGTTTTTTTTTTATTTTTAACATAATTATTACACATACCTAATATATTTAGAAATGAAGGGAGTAATAATTAAAAAAATATAAAAGGAGTTAATCAAAGTATGGAACTATACCATTTCAAAACATCAACGCTAGAAAACAAGACAGGATAGTCATCATAAATCGTAAATAGAAAAACAAAAACAAAGAATTAAATATTGAGTTGAGTGCTATACCGAAACGCTCAGAGCCTTCAGACATGACTTAATTTCTGTCACTGTTGTGCGGTTATGTCGTAGACTTAAATTCCAAAAAAGGAAAAAAAAAAAAAAAAAAAACTCCTGAAACCTTGTGACTTGTTCGATGACAACTGCAGCCTGGTTGAGGGTCGTTGGCAACAGCTAGAGCCCTAATTCACTGTCCAATGGAAGAAATAAGAAATAAAAAAACAAAACTAATCAAATAAATTGGGAAATTAGAAAATTAGAGCAAAGGATAATGTAGAAACCAACTCCAAGACAGGAGAAAGCATGTGATAAAAAAAGAGCATATATTTTTCAAACACTATTAATAAAAAAATATTTAGGAACTTATTTGCCTTCTCATTCACTGTCCTTAAATTTAAAAAAGTATACGATACTTATGAACCATTAAATTTGACCAACTCTCACATCAGTGGCAGAATCAGGATTCGAAACCAGGAGATGCGGGATAATTTAATAAAAAATAATATTTTTTAAAAAACAATAATTATATTGTAGGATTAAAATTATAGTAACATAAATAGATTGATTATCATTTTTCTTCTTAAAAATTATAATGTCCAAACTGATAAGATCTTTTATATAAATATATTCTTCGTATCTTATATAAATTATTAAATTATTTTATATCTAATAAATTTTTAAGTTTGAATATTTTTTATTTAATTTAAAAGGGACAAAGGATAAAAAATAAGAGGTGCAAAGTTACAAAATTTTTATATCATGCTTATAATATTTCTCAAAGTGAGGGGTGCATTCCCCCTCCCCCCACCATGAGGCTCGGCCACTGGTTCACATGCTGCACCTTCACTTTTATTGACTTAAAAAAGATACTTTTTGTTTTTAATCTTATTATTTAAAATTATAAAAGAAAAGAGAACGAAGAAGAGAATGAGATGTGCTGTCATTACTTTGATGAGCTATTTGAAATGGACTTTGACTCATCACCACAAAAGAAACCAACGGTCACTCAAAAGAAAGAACAAAAACAAAAGAAGCCAACGTCAAATTGAACACCATGCTGTAGGGAAAAAATTATTTACCAAAATATTACATATTGAAAAATATTTATCATGATAATATAAATTGAAATTGAGTTTGATTGCTATCAAGTTTAAATTTTTTTGCTCTTAATATGACGAGTGTCGGTCAGTATGAAACCAACTCTTATTAATTGGGAAAAAGAAAAAGAAAAAGAAAAAGATATGTCAGATGTAGGAGATAGCTATCGCGAGTTTTATAATTATACTGGTCAAGCAGAAAGAAAAAATTTAATAAAAAATATTTAATACTGTCATGATAAATATTTTGTAAATATTTTTTATGCTGGTCACGCAGAAAGAAAAAATTTAAAGTTGATGTCAGTCAAACTCATCTGCAATCAATAATGTCATGACAAATATTTTTTAATATGTAATATTTTTTTTAGTACGACGGTCAATTTGCCGCAGCCAACACTGAGTATTAAAAAAGAAAAAAAGAAAAAGCGAATAACACATTACGCATGGTCGGATCAGCTTTCTTCTTCTTGGTTGCTCTCTATGTTCTGAAAGATAAGAATATGAATATGCTGCACAAGTTGAAACACAAATTGAATTTTGTAAATACAGATCAATGATAAACGCAAACTATTTTGCCACAAATCTAAAAATATTTTCAGCTTACAGTAGCCAACGAGAAACTTTGAAGTTTCAAGTTATGTAAACCTCAGATCTCCCAGCAACAGTTAGCTTTCCTTGGACTTCCAACATAGATCAAGCATGAGACACCACCCTTCTCATGGTGTTTTTAACAACTTTAAAAAACAAATGCTTCACACAGATCAAAGACAACCATGAAATCTGAAGGTTTTCGTAGAAAGATGATGAACTTGTGAAATCAAACAAGAAACGAACAACAACAAATCAAAACAAGAACATACAGGAAAGAAGTCCAACTATCACAGAAAATGAAAGCACAGAGGATAACTAGACTTTTCTTTTGTTTTTTTTTTTGGAGATATGAGCAGTAACAAATTGAAAGAGCAGTTTTTTTTTTGTGGAAATTTGTAGGATTTTCTTCTTCAGGAAATATCACAAAAACTAGCAAAATGAAGTTAAAAATGATCAGGAGGGAAGCAAAACAAAGGAAAGTGCGGAAACGACGTTTGAGAAAAAGTTGAGAAATTAAACAGAAAAATCAATTCGCAGAGGTCCCAGCGAAAGTTGGAAAAAGCAGTAATTTTTTTCTTTTTCGGGCAGAGCAGAGGGAAAGGAAACAGAAAATTAGAATATGCGAATAACACAAAGGAAGTTGCAGAAATGAAGCAAAAGAAGAAGCTGGGAAAGCAACGAAAGAAGATTTGTGAGACTGTGGAAGAAGCAGCAGAAGATCTGAAGCTTTGGGAAGAGTGGACTGCAAATTGGGAAGTTTCTGGTTCATATAGGAGACATTGTTTACTTTACATGGGAATAAAAGGACATCTTGGTCTCTAGGTAAGGGTGATAATCTCATTTTACTCCATTGATTCATTTTTATAAGCCTATCAACTTTATTTAAATTCACAAATCAAAATGTCCTCTTTCATTTTGCGCTATATTAATCTATAATTAATTATGGGTTAAATGACAAAAATATTTTAAAACTTTTTCACAAAACGGCATACTATGTTATCCTAACCTTTTTCAACAACATCAACTGAAACTTTTAAAAAAGAGTTGGCCAAAAGAAAAAAAAAACAAAGAAACTTTTAAAAAAGAGTTCAATAATATACCACCAATAATACAAAACGTTTTACTGTAAAAATATTTGACTGTTAACTCTCTTATTTGACCTAAAATTTTACGTGTCACTCTTTCTCGTCATTTCTCTCCCTCGTCTGCTCTCTTAGTTCTCGAATTCATTCATCTTCATTTCTCTCCCTTGTTTGCTCCCCCACGAGCCCCACCGTGCACCATCTTCAGGTCTGCCACTTATCTCGCCGCTGTGAGTAGTTTTCAAGGTAAGCTTCTATATTTTTATGGGTTAAAAGGAAAATCCGTATATAAAGTAGTCATCTAAAGCATTCATTACTATAAAGTGAAGATAGATGTAAAAGTATCTCAAATGTTAAATTAATAAGTGCAATTATATCATGTACGCTTGAGTTGGTGAATATTGATTGTGAAGTGTACACATAAGCCAACTGTTGAAATTTAAGCCAACTGTTGAAATTTTTACACGTGTTCGTGGAGCTCGTCGTCTTTCCTATTTTTTTATTTTGGCCAACGTTTTCTTCCATATTAAAAAAACAAAATGTAGACATTGACATCCCTCTTCCTCTCGAAAGTAAAAAGGAGCTTGAGAGGAAGACATAAGTGGACCAGCACCTATTTAAGATTTCAACCAAATGCTGCCATGTTCATGAAAAAAGCCAGCTCAGCCCTGTCATTGTAGCTATGCAGCCCCAATACTACGGGAGCCACCGTACTAAGATTTGAATTCTTATCCATTCATCATCGAACACGATTCTATTGGTTGTTCGATAGGAGGACACTGGAGGTAATGCAAAAATCAGACCTCAACGGTCACATGGCTTTTTTATTATTTCTTTAAGTTATTGCTTACTGCCATTGTCCTCCTCTGGTCTTCCCTTATGTTAATGTTTCGCAGAAGGAAAAAATAGGGGAGGGAGAATAGTGCGTTAAAAGTGAGAAAAAAATAAAAAAAATATATATATATATATACTCACTTGACTACAAAAAAAAAGTAGAGAAAAGAAAAAAGTAAGAGAAAAATAACACATGAAACTTACACGTTTTTTCATCCAACTTTTCTTCCCAAAATATAAAAGATTTTAGAAAAAAAAAATTTATTTTTAAATTACCTATCAATTTTTTCATTACCATCTCTTGCTTTTCTTTATTTTTATCATGATATTTATAGTATACTTACATTTTAATCATAGACTTTTAATTTTTAGACTAATTAAAAAAATGTTAATTCTAAATTTTTAAGTTAATTTTTAGTTAAGTACTTTATATTTGATTTGATTGTAGTTTTAAATTTTAAATTATTATATTTTTAATAATTTAATAAATAAAATTTTATATTAGATAAAATAATTTTGAGTATTAGATAGAGTAAATTTTAATAATGTTTTTATTCAAAATATATGATAAAAATATGTTATATATAATATGTTAAAATATTAAATTTTATTGTATAAATATTTTTATAAATAATAAGGTTATTCTTGTCTATATACAATTAGAAATTTTTCCTTCTTTTTAATTTTCTCTCGCTCAGCCAAGTACAATGAAAAAAAATTACATCTCTTTTATTTTCTTTTCTCTTTATTTTCTCCCCTCCTATTTTCCTCATTTCTATTTTTTTTTCTGCGAGCAAGCACATAATTAGTACTTGTTTAGTTTTTTTTTTAACTAAGAGTCACTCCTTGTTTTATTTAAAAGCAATGACAGATGATTTTTTATTTAATTTATAAGTTATATTATTAAATTTTATTATAAATTTTTTATTTCATTAAATTTTTATTACAAATTTTTTATTTTACATTTCATTAAATGTTAAAAAATATCTTATTAAAATATATATATTTAATAGATAAAAAATTAAGAACTTATTAAATTTTTAAAAAGAGTTAATAAATTTTTAAATTTTTTGATAAAACATGTTAAAAATGATTTATAAATAAAATCAGAAAATATTTTATTGAAAAAAATAATTTAAAAAAATTAAAATTAATTGATGTAAAAATTTTTATAAGAACAGATGTATCTGATTCTGGAACCATCAATAAAATGTTTTTTTCTTTTTGAATTTAGTCAAAGTATATAAGAAAAGGTAAAAAGTAAACCAAACAACCCACTGTGAGAAATCAGGTGGGAAAGTCAAAACAATAAAGCATGAAAGAGAAAACGAAAGGGGAATGATAAAGAAATCTTACAAGAATTAATTAATTAAAATTAAATTTTAAGTATTAAATTTGAGAAATTTAAAATTTAATTCCTTAATTTTATGATTATGTTGTGATAAATTTATAATTTATATTTTAAATTTTAATAAAAAATAATTTTTATTTATAAAGCACATTAAATTTAAGAAATAAGTTACAAATTCATCACAACACAGTTATAAAATTAAGAGATAGATTGTAAATTTTTAAAATTTAACATTTAAGAACTAATTTAAATTAATAAATTCTTTTGAGACCTCTCTCTCATCCACCTGAAAATGAAAAAGACAACGGATCATCAAAGAATAGTTAGTATAGGTTTGTTGGGCAATTTGTTTTATTGGAGAAAGGCATTAAACATTTAAAAAATATCATTGAAGATATTTAATATTAGTCAAGAATAAAAAATTAATTTAAAAATAATTTTATATAAAAACCTATAATACTCCTACCTTATTGTTTTTAAATTGACAAGTAATTATTCCTAAATTAACAAGTACCTATTCATATTAATAAAAAGTCATTTATTAATTGATAAATTTAAAAATTTAAAAGAACTTAATTATGAAAAGAGATAAGTGTAGATTATATTTTAACAAGTAACAATTCATTAATTAACAAGTACTTATTTTCATTTGACAAAAGTCATTTGTTATTTGATAAGTTCAATATGAAAAAATTTGATTGTGAGAAGGAATAAATATATATTATATTTTAATAAGTTATCATTAGTCAATTAACAAGTACTTATTCACATTTAATAAGGAGTCATTTGTTAATTGATAAGTTCAAAAATGTGAAAAAACTTGATTGTAAAAAAAAACATAAATATAAATCATATTTTAACATATAGTTATTCATTAATTAATAAATATTTATTTTTATTAAACAAGAAATCATTCGCTTGTTGACTAGTTTTAAAAAACAAAAACAAAGCAAAAGTATTATAATTTTTTATCTAAAATTATTTTTAAATTAATCTCATGATCTTATAATTATATTTCAAAATTTTTTGTACTGATTTAATATTAAATTGTCTCTGTGGTTCTTAAATGATATTCTCCCTCAAACCTTTGAGGTTTGTGCTGATTTTTTTTTTTTTTAAGTCTGTGCTGATTATATTTATACTAGTGCATGGTAATCATAGATGACCATGATTAAAAAAATAATATTGAATAAAATAAAATAATTTAAACTGTAGAACATTTACTTCAACAGTTGACAACTACAATTAAATACTTCCCACCATTCTATCTACAAAATTCTTCAAACATGTTTTAATAGAACTATAATATATTTTTTTAAAATTACATAAAACAGTATTGTTAAAAAAAAAAACAATACAATGCATATGAACCGATACCTACTTTCGTCTTTTACGTTGAGCTTTTTTTCCCCCTTATCTTTTTTGTCAAATGGCAAAAGATAGTTACTTTTATTTACTTAAATTTTTTTATCTTTTTGGTCAAATGCCAAAAATTTTTGTGCATAGCCTGTGGGTACGTTCCCGTAATAAGAATCTGGACATTGACATCCCTCTCCCTCTTAAATATAAAAGGGGTCTTGAGGGGAAGATGTTGTATAAGTGAGCCCTCACCTATTTAAGATTTCTAAATATTGAAAAGAGAAATATTATAGTGACTAAATAATTTTGAATTCACTCATTACGAGCAAAGGATTAAAATATAATTAAATTTTAATATAAAAAGATAAAACATCTTCCCATTATCACCGACTAACAAAGCTCCAACACCGATGGTTAGACTACTCGCCAAAGCTCCTTAAGGTGGTAAAAGAGGTTTGAACCTACATCCCCTTGGTCATTAAAAGGATCAGGCTAATAATTAATTTTAATTATATAATGCAAATATATATATATATATATTAACTTTGGTTTCACTTTCATATCAATATTTATCAGGAGCTTTATAGCTACTTGTTATTTTACAAATAGTTACTTGCTAAGTTACTAATATAATAGGACTTATTAAAAAAATTTAATATGCACTAATTTTTATAAATGTTTACTTATTTTTATTACTAGTAATGACAAGTCTTTATTAATAATTTAACAAATAATAATTTATAAAATAACAAGTCCGTTACTAGTTTTAAAAAAATATCACTCCTCTAAATAAATACTAACAAGCGTCAAATATTTACTTGATATATTGATACTTGACGGTTATTGTAAAATAATTGTCAAGTATTTATGGCATTTTTTTTAAAACATAAAGATATAAATACATACAAAAAAAAAACAGCCAGCTAGCAACAAAAAAAATACAATATAATGAATGTTTATAATAGTATCTACTATCTAATTAACATTAAAATTCCTATACCTTTAGCCTTAAAATCTAAAAAATCTATACTCAACTTATTTACAAACTAAAGTTCTAAAACTAAGTGGCTTATCCTATAAAAATTGGCCTAAAAAATGTGTATATATATGTAACTAACTATTGTATCGGCCTAACTACTGTTGCTACCCACATATTAAAAACACATTGGGCTAACTCTTTAAGGACTTCTTCTACATGTGTAGCCGCATAACGAATGCAGTAGACGTCCTTGAAGTACTGTAAGCAAATTGTCACAACAATTCAAGTTAATAGGTAGTTAATTAAAATTGATTAAAATTTATAATTGAAGTGTAATTAAATTTAATATATATACCTTGTCAGATAATGTGGTAGGGGCATGGGTGATAATGTCCTTCATGAACTTCATCAAGTAATAACCACATTCATTGCTTTGATCTAGTTAGAGTAGACACTGTAAAAAAAGCACATATAGATGAAATTGTAAAATATAATATGAAGCAGTTTCTTGATTAAAAGCTTAACCAGTTAAATGAATACCTTAATAGTGATCCATTTCTCTGAAGATTCAAATGCCCTCATCTTAAGGGACACAGTCTTGTCGGTCGTAATGTGATACAATACCACAGCTCTAAGAAGGAATTATGGAATGAATATGAAAAATATATATGAATGGAAACTAAAAATAATAAGAAATAATAAGTGAAAAAATCCAACTTGTTAAAATTATATCTTCCCTGCTGCTTGGCTCTCCATTAAGGAAATCGAGATACCATATTTTTGGAGCAGTGGGATTAACCATAATAAGCATCCAGTGTCCCTTAACAAGAAATAACACGTGTTACCAAACAAGTAAATATAAAAAAAAATTTGCTCGTAATAAGTGTTAACAACTCACCCTTAACAGTAAGGAGCGAGAAATAAAGTATCCTTCTCTGTCCTCCTTTCCCGGAATTGATTTAAAAGCATTCTTGCTTGATTTTTAAGAGCTTCCTTTGTAATATTATTGTGGGGAGAGACTTTATGAGGATTAACTAGTTTAATCTTCAACTTGAGGCCATCAAGAATCATGAATGAGGTATAAAGGTGGCTTGGGTGAAAAAAATATATAAGTTAATATGCTTACATAGACACACATAAATAATTCAAGTAATTAACTAATAAATATTGAAGAATTACCTCATGTAGAAAGTCATCAAACTAGTGCTCGCCATATTGTGCTTGAGGATTTTGATTTAAAATTTCACCCTAAACAACTTCAAATGATACTTTACCAAATAGCCATCGTCAAAATTAATGATATACCCATCGGCACTTGATGAATCATCCTTGTAGCCAAAGCATAAGTCTCAAGAGAATCATAGAATTTGTTTTCTATAATAGGCATGGGCATTGGATGTTGCAAAATCATGGCTGATTCTTTGGTATGGCCCGACACCTTGCCCTTCAATTTTCTTTTCCCCATTAGCTATACAATGAAAAAGTTAGACTATATATATATATATATATGTTAAAGATTCTATATAATTATTTAAATCATATATACCTTGTTCTTTGCTGGCAATGGATCTTTTAGTGGCTTTGGGTCCTTTATCAACTTTGATATACCCACCATAACAAGGTGGTTAGGCCATGCAATGAAGCTCCTCAACACATCTCCTATCGTCTGCATTTCATTGGTAGGATAAGGTAATGGATACTTGGGGTCGATTGCAACAAGTAAGGAAACCCTAATGCAATCAGGCGGGAGGGGAAGGTTATAGATTGTGTCCCTGACAATGTTGTACACACATCTCATTGCAACTACTTTGTGTGAAGGATCATCTGCTAAATAGTTACAGTCATTCTTGCCCTAAATAAATAAACAACGCCAGTTTTTTAGACAAAAAATTAGTTAAGCAAATTTAGAAGATAAAATGTATTACCTTAGGTTTTTTGTCTGAAGGGACTGTGTAGCTATCTTTCCCGCTAGGGCTAACGTTAGCCTCCTAAGGATTTGACCCTTCATTAGCATGTCAATTAACTTTTCTTGGGCTTTTAGCTGCTGCTTCATAACAGCTTGCTCTTTTCTCAACTCTTGAACCTCGGATGAAGAAGTTGATGTTTGCTTCTTAATCATGCCAAAGTATTACATCTTCATGACACCGAAGCCGATACCCTTGACATGACCAAGGTGGTCAAGGGTCCTCAATGCTCTAGCTAAGATATTCTCATGCTCAGAAAGCTTGCCTTGTGAGACTTTCTGAGAAAGGGAGTCCTATGAAAAATAGAGCTGATTAGTATGCATTTTTATACTCATTTATTAATTAATAGATAAAAATAACACTTACAATTTTTTTAACAACTTCTTTCACATGAGGGTTGTCAATCACTCTATCTTAATTTGTTCATGCTAATGCCTAGAGTCTTTGGCGGGATATGGTAACATCCAATCCCTTGGCCTCTACTTCTTTATGCTCTACGCTTGTATACCTCAACCTCCTGCTCTGTAAGGGTATTCATTTTTGGCCACTCTCTCCTTATTTTGGGCGTTCAGTTCCTTTAATCAATAACAAAAATATCCTATTAGTACACATATATACATTCAATAAAAGGCACCAAAATTTAAATTTTAGAAATACAAATACCTTAAATTCCTTCTCGTGTTGAGAGGCAATAAAAGCATCCCAATATTCCTACTTTACTAAAGACTGTAACAGGGGAGGAACTTGGGCTATAAATTCAGCATCAGGGTCTTTCAAATCTTTTTGTGTGATAAAATGTCTGAAAGACCGTAATGCCTTCCTAGCCTTTTAAAGGACAAAATCCTTCTTACTCTCATCTATTTCAAATCCTGACTATAAAATAAAATAAATATGTTAAGTTTTAAAATATTATAATAGAATATAACTTAGTAAAATGTAATTTACAGATACGGTCTCCCAAACAATATCCTTCGTGGCTTGATCAACTTTGCGCCATGATTTCTATGTGATAAGTACAATTATCTTTGCCATAACCCTAATATAACTTATAAACTTTATAGATATGATGGCTTGCCCTTTCTTGTTCCACTGTACTGCTATTTTTTTCCCTGCAACTCTTATTTTTATGACTTCTTCTATTATTGTCAGGCCCCGTTGGATATTGTTATATTCCTACTCCAATTTTTTTTAATGACAGAGCATTAGTAGAAGTTGTAGTGGGATCTGATGGAGGGATTTCAGTGGACTCAGAATCTAAAGCCATTTATCTATAACACAATAAATTCAAAAATTAATCAATCATGATTAATTCAAAAAATTAATCAATCATAATTAATTCAAACATTAATCAACTGTATTAATTCAAATATGAAACAAAAATGGCATAATTAATTCAAATATTAATCAACTATATTAATTCAAACATGAAAAAAATTGCACAATTAATGCAAAGGTTACAAATTCAAGTCGCTCTTTTTCGTTTCCTTGACACTGGTTTTTTATTTCCCTCTCTTTGAAATATTTTTTTCTTATGCTGAAATAATTTACCCCTCTTTGAAATTAAAATGTTTTCATTGTGATCATTTCTCATGTATAGAGCTTCATCAACAGTGTCGTTACTTTGATTTGATGTCCCTTCAAATGGATCATCTTCAACTACTACATTTTCATTTATTTTTTCATGTAACATAAGAATAGACCATCCCTTATTAGGACATAAAACACTTATTTGGCTTATTGTGCCAAAATGAAAAGCTCATCTTTATACTTTTCCTTGTTCAAATTGACTTGTAGAAATCCAAATTGATAATCAAATTTCAAGCTATTTTTTTAATCAATCTACTTACACCTAAAAACTGAAACTCGAAAGGATATGTAATCTAAATCCCATATATGCTTAATTATACCAAAGTATGACATGTTTGCATAAATAGGATTTTTATCCTTAGTGTTGGAAATATGCATGGAATGAGCTGCAAGAGTTACACCACTATTTTGCATTACACTTCTATCATCTTGCTCCCTTATATAAAATGTGTATCCATTGACAAGGTGAGCAGTGTAAGAAATGGCTTATCTGCTTGGACCGTTAACTAATCATCTCAATTTTTTAGAAACTTAATTGGAATCAACATTTAACATTTAAAGAATGTGCTCCTTAAACCATCTTGTAAAAGTTTTATTGTGTTCCTTGGCATACCAAATTTCTAATCTATTGAGATTATCCCTCCTAAGTTCAACCATATACTTGTCTACATACTCTTCAACCTCTTCAGTGTTATGCAACACATATAGGTGAGCTTGCTCCCATTATACACTTGAGATAGTAATGACTTTGTTTTCATGATCCCCTCTCCACCTATTCTACTCATATGTCGAGACTTTGGAAGCCCAACATAGCTAATATGACTCTAGTACTCAGTACAAAAGTCAACGACCTTTTTGTAAATATACCGTTCAATAATGCAACCCTTCAGTCAACTCTCATTTTTCACATAGCCTTTTAAAATCTTCATATAACGCTCAATAGGATACATCCATCTTAAATAAGCAGGTCCACACATTTGAACCTCCCTAACTAAGTGAACAGTTGGATGGATCATAATATTAAAGAATGTCGGTGGAAAATACATCTCAAGCTTACATAATATTAATACAATTTGAGCTTGTAACCTTGGCAACTTATGTGGGTTAATTACTTTACTGCAAATGGAGTTGAAAAATAAACATAACTTAGTGATCGTCCCTCATACGTTAAGGGGTAAAATTGCACGTATAGCAATCAGAATGAAATCTTCCATTAAAACATGGCAATTGTGAGACTTTAAACCATTCAATTTCAGATCTTTCATTAATACAATATTTTTTATATTTGAAGAGTAGCCCTTAGGAACTTTAATTGCATTAAGAAACTCACAAAATGCAGTTTTCTCTTTCTTAGATAGCGTATGAGCTACTAGAGGGAGAAAGGTACAATTCCCTTTATCTTGGGGTGCCAATTCTTCTCTTATTTCTAAAGAAACCATGTTCAACCTTACCTTTATGTCATCTTTTGTTTTTCCTAACACTTGGAGTAAAGTCCCAATAAGACTCTCACGGACATTTTTCTCAATATACATGACATCAAGAAAATGCTGAACATCCAAGGTGGTCCAATAAGGGAGTTCAAAGAAAATAGATCTCTTCTTCCATCCACTTGTCCTAAGGTTCCTTGCAAATGGTTTGCTAAATTCAATATTCAAATCCTTGATCTTCTCAAATAGCTAATTACTAGTTAACGACAAAGGTGTCTTACCTTCTTTTGGATTTTCATTGAATGCTTTTCTCAACTACCTATAATGATGTTTTTGGTGTAAAAACCTATAGTGCCTAAGGTAAACATTCTTCATCCCATGTTGAAGCCTCATAGAATGTGTTTCCTCTTCGTAAATAGGGCATCCAAGTTGCCTTTTAATGCTATACCCTAACAGATTACCATAAGCAGGAAAGTCATTGATTATACCGAAGACCATAGCTCTAAAATTGAATTTTTCTTCTCTATACCCATCATATACCTCTATACTTGACTCCCACATGATCTTTAAATCATCAATTAGAGGAGCCAAATATATATATATATATATATGTCATTCCCAGGTTGCTTGGGTCTTGCAATTAACATGGATAATATCATATACTTGTGCTTCATGCAAAGCCATAGAGGAAGGTTATAAATCACTAAAATGACACCCCATGTGCTATTGCTACTACTTTGAAGACCATGAGGATTCATCTTATTAGTAGACAATGCAAGGCATAGATTCCTACTCTCTTCCTTGAATTTACTGTACTCATAATCAATCTTTCTCTATTGTGGAGAATCAGCAGGGTGACGAAGCATGTCATCTTTTATCCTTTCATCCGCATACCATGTTAAGCTTTTTGCAACTTCTGCACTGCTATACATATGTCTAAATCTAGGCACGATTGAAAAATACCATAGTGCCTTCACGGGACTCGATCTGTTTTGCTTGTAGTGTGAGGCATTACACTTTGAACACTCAGTTAACAATGCATATTCACTTCAAAATAAAAGGTAATCATTAAGGCATGTGTGTATCTTTTCATAACTCATGCCAATTGATTGCAGTACTTGTTTTACGTCATATGTTTGACAAGGAAGCTTATTTTCCTTAGGAAGTAATTCTACTTTCAAATACCCAAGTAACTTAGTAAAGCTTGCATCACTCCATCCATGTTTTGCCTTCATGTTGTACAATTTTAACACTACTGACAACTTTGGTATACTACAACCAGCATACAACGGCGTCTTCACATTACTTTTCAACTTCTCAAACATTTTTGGACAATCCTCAAGGTCCTCTTCAACTACTTTAGCCATATGTTTGAGACAATCATCCTCAAGTGTGCGTATGTTAAAATAATTAGGAGATGATACACGGCTTTCACTATGCTTTTGGCTACAACTAATATCATCGCTTGTCTCACCATGCATTGTCCAACACTTGTAACTTTTATTCATTCTGTTAATCACTAAGTGTTCTTCATAAGTATCTGGACTAAGCCACTTTATAAGACCACACTTTAAACACAGGTAAACAATCCTAGTAGGGTTCTCCGCATGTTTAATTACAAGCTTAACAAAATATGCCACCTTATTCCAATATTCCTTGGATAGATGATTGGCAGACATCCATTCCTTATCCATAATTCCTAGAAAGATTAAGAGGAAAATATGATTAGTGTTCTAAAGCAGTAAAATGCTTTAAATGCTAAGGATTTGGCTACATTGCTGTGGACTGTCTTACTTGAAGGGTTGTTACCATTAAGGAAGGATCAGGGTATGAAGCACTTGAAGAAGATGAGGAGGACGCTGAGTTCTACGGCACTAATCCCGTATATGATGAGGAGGTCACACCTGCTGATCAAGGAGAAGCATTGGTGCTTAGTCGAAGTCTGCATACAACAGTAGTCAAAGAAGAACCTTGGCTACGACGCAACATTTTTCATACTCATTGCACGGCCCACGAAAAAGTTTGTAATGTCATCATTAACAGTGGAAGTTGTGAAAATGTAGTATCTAACTACATGGTGGAGAAATTGAAGTTGCCAACACAAGATCATCCGCAACCTTACAAGCTTCACTGGCTCAACAAAGGAAATGAGATAAAAGTTTCTAAATAATGCCTTGTGACCTTTTCTATTGGGAATCAATATTGTGATGAAGTTTTATGTGATGTTGTTCTCATGGATGCATGCCACCTTCTCTTAGGGAGGCCATGGCAATATGACCGACATGCTATGCACAACGGGCGAACGAACACCTATTCTTTTATGAAAGATGGTGTTAAGTTCACACTAGCACCTCTGCCACCCAGCGAGATTAGCCAATCTTTAAGGGAATCTAGTGTCTCTAAACCGTTAGTGTCTTTGATGACTAAGGAGGAATTCAAGGTGTCGAAATCTAAACCGTTAGTACTTGAGGTGAACAACGAGATAGCCAATCCACCTGGAGTCATTCTGCTATTGTCAGAATTTCCAGATGTAATATCTGATAAGATACCACCAGGGTTGCCTCCAATGCGAGACATACAGCATGCCATTGACTTCGTTCCAGGAGTAGTCATCCTAATAAGCCTGCTTATAGGATGAGTCCCCAGGAACATGCCGAAGTCTAACGGCAAGTTGAAGAGTTATTGAAGAAAGGGTTAGTTCGAGAAAGTGTCAGCCCTTATGCTGTACCTATTCTTCTAGTACCTAAGAAGGATGGAAGTTGGAGAATGTGCATTGATTGTTGAGCCGTCAACAAGATCACTATTAAGTATCAGTTTCTAATACCTCAGCTTGATGATATGTTAGACCAGTTGTATGGTGCCACTACTTTCTCTAAAATTGACCTTCGTAGTGGGTACCATCAAATCAGAATTCGGCCAGGAGATGAGTGGAAGACCGCTTTCAAGACCAAAGATGGCTTATATGAGTGGAATGTGATGCCTTTTGGGTTAACAAATGCCCTTAGCACATTTATGCGCTTGATAAGTCAAGTATTGAGACCCTTCATTGGTAAATTTATTGTTGTGTACTTTGACGATATTCTTATTTACAGTAAGAATCAAGAGGAGCATTTAGATCACTTGCAGCAAGTTCTGCAAGCCTTGTGTGAACAGAAGCTTTATGTAAATCTTAAGAAGTGCACCTTCCTTACCAGCGAAGTTGTGTTTTTGGGTTACATCATTACCGCAGAGGGTGTTCGCGTTGATCTAAGTAAAGTTGCAGCCATTGACAGCTGGCCAATTCTAAAATCTATCCAGGAGATTTGAAGCTTCCACGGATTAGCTTCTTTCTATAGGAGGTTCATTCATAATTTTAGCTCAATTGTTGCACCAATTACATATTGCACCAAAGGAGAGAAGTTTCAGTGGACAGAGCAAGCTTAGAAAAGCTCAAAAGAGCTTAAGAAGAAGTTAACTGAAGCTCCAGTCCTAGTTCTTCCTAACTTTGACCAAGTGTTTGAAGTTAGTTGTGATACTTCTAACACCGGTATTGGTGCTATCTTAAGCCAAGAGGGCCATCCCATTGCCTTTTATAGTGAGAAGCTTAATGATGCCAAGCTTAGATATTCTACCTATGATAAGGAATTCTATGCCATTGTTCAAGCTCTCCAACATTGGAGTTATTATCTCTTGAATAAAGAGTTCATACTTTTTTCTGATCATGAGGCTCTCAAGTATTTGAATTCCCAATAGAAGATCAGTCGCAGACATGCTCGTTGGAGTGAACTCTTATAGTCTTATCCATTCCTTATCAAACATAAGGCTGGAACTTTGAACTCCATAGCTGATGCCCTTAGTCATCGCCATGTGCTACTTACAACACTACAAATTAAGGTTGTTGGATTTGACCTTATCAAAGAGTTGTATTAGAATGATCTTGATTTTTGAGGAGTATGGGAAGCAACTGTAAATTAAACTTTTCACCAATTCTACAAACACGATGGGTTTTTATTTCAAGGTAAAACCCTTTGTATTCCACAGGGTTCCTTGAGAGAAGCCATAATTTAAAAAGCACATGATGGTGGATTAGTTGGACATTTTGGACCGGATAAAACAGTTGACCTAGTGAAGGAGAACTTTTACTGGCCTCAACTTGAACGGGATGTCAACAGGCATATACAAAGATACAGAATTTATCACTTGGCTAAATCCAAGGGTCAGAATACTGAACTATACATGCCTCTGTCAATTCCAAAAGCACCTTGGGAAGATATAACTATGGATTTTATTCTAGGTTTACCACAGACTCAGAGGCAAAAAGATTTTGTTATGGTAGTTGTGGATCGTTTTTCAAAAATGGCCATTTTTTTCTATGCCAGAAGACTAATGATGCTGTTCAAGTAGTAGACTTATACTTTAAGGAGATTGTGCGTCTTCATGGCATTCCCAAGACTATCACTTCTGACCATGATGTAAAGTTTCTCAGCCACTTTTGGCAGACACTATGGAAGAAGATGGGAACTAAGCTCCAGTTTAGCAGTGCTAGTCATCCCCAGATAGACGGCCAAACAGAAGCTATAAACAGGATTCTTGGTAATCTTCTTCGTAGTTTCATGGGAAAGAATTTAAAGCAGTGGGATCTCATTCTTGCTCAAGTTGAGTTTGCTTATAATAACTCTGTCAACCAAGCAACTGGGAAGTGTCCGTTTGAAGTTGTTTATGGCACTCGTCCCTTTAGTCCACTAGATTTGACCCCTTCACTTGATAAGCAGCAATATAGTTCTGATGCTGACCAACGGGCTAAGGAAATCAAGAAGTTACATGAACAAGTTTGTGTCCGAATACAGAAGCAGAACTTGAGATACAAGACTCAACGTGACAAGTATCGAAAGTATCAAACTTTTAATGTAGGCAATTTAGTTTGGATACATTTATGAAAGGAACGATTTCCTAAACAACTAAATGCTAAGTTGTCCTCGAAAGCTGATGGTCCCTTCAAGATAGTGCAAAAGATCAACAACAATGCTTACAAGGTGGAATTACCTGGTTCTTATTGTGTATCTGCCACCTTTAATGTCGCTGATCTATCTCCGTACATTGATGAAGATGATGAATTTGACTCGAGGGCAAGTTCTGCCTAACCTGAGGAGGATGAAACAGAAAGAGTAAAAACGGAAGATGCATAATGGAGATGAAATGGAAAGAGCAGAAACGGAAGATGCATAATGGAGCATAATAAACTCTTTGTAACCTTCCCTTTATTCCTGTAACCCCCCTTTTAATTTGTAAGCTTCAGTTTTCATGATTCTAGAACTATAAATAGGGCCCTTTGGTTGTGTAAGGAGCTCAGACTTGAAAAGAATAAGAATTGCTTGTTTTCATTCAGTTTTTGTGCCAAACAACTTGGGCGCATGTGGTATAATCATCTTAATGAATACTTAATAAATGAAGGATATAAGAATGCTCATATTTGTCCATGCATTATTCTAAAAAAGATTTAAAAATGGATATGTAATAATAGCAGTTTATGTTGATGACATAAACATTATTGGAATTCCTACAAAGATTCCAAAAGCTATGAATTGCTTGAAGAAAGAATTTGAGATGAAAGATTTGGGAAGGACAAAATTTTGCCTTAGATTATAAATTGAATATTTGAATGGTAGAATTTTTCTGTACCAAGAAGCATATATAAAACGTTTCCTAAAGTAATTTTATATGGACAAAGCACATCCTTCAAGCACTACTCCAATGGTTGTTAGATCTTTGGACAAAGACAAAGATCCTTTTAGGCCTCAAGGAGAGGATGAAGAACTACTTGGTCTAGAAGTACCATATCTTATTGTCATTGGAGCACTAATGTATCTTGCTAGTCATACATGACCTGATATATTATTTGCTGTTAATCTATTAGCAAGGTATAGTTCTTAACCAACATGAAGACATTAGAATGGAGTTAAACATATTCTACATTACCTTAAAGGTACTATAGATATAGGTTTATTATATTCTAGTAAAATCAAATAGGATTTAATAGGCTATGCAGATGCAGGATTCATGTTAGATCCTCATATGGTCGATCTCAAATGGTTTACTTGTTTACTTGTGGCGGCACTGCTATTTCATGGCAATCTATAAAATAGACGATAGCAGCTGCATCTTCTAATCATTCAAAAATTTAAGCAATGCATGAAGCAAGGCGAGAATGCATTTGGTTAAGATCTGTGATCCATCACATCCAAATCACTTGTGCTCTTTCTTCTAAAAAAATGATCCTAACAATCATATGTGAAGATAATGCTGCATGTGTTGCCCAGTTGAGAGAATGATATATTAAAGGAGATACAACAAAGCATATTTTGCCAAAATTCTTCTTCACACAATATATTCAAAGAAATGGAGAAATCCAAATTAAACAAGTTCATTCCAGCAATAATCTAGCAAATTTGTTGACTAAAACACTTCTTACTTGAACTTTTGAGAAGCTTGTATACACAATCAGGGTTCACAAGCTAAGAAATATTAAGTGACATCGTCATCAAGGGGAGTAAAAGTTATGTTACACTCTTTTTTCCTTAACCAAGGTTTTGTCCACTAGGTTTTCCTGGTAAGGTTTTTAATAAGGCAACTTCAATAAATATAATGATATTGTGTAATCTTTTTCCTTAACTAAGTTTTTGTCTCATGAGGTTTTTCTTAGTAAGGTTTTAATGACGCGTAATATCTGGACATCCAAAGGAGAGTGTTATGAATATTAGGATATTATGTGAATGTCCATTATCTCAAATTCTCCAATATCTTTCGGTTACTATAATATCTTTCAGTTATTATTATCTTCTATTTTTTATTCACTTTAATTGATATATTTGTGCTTATAAATAAAAGGCACCTTAGTTGTATTCGACACACTGAAATAAAAAAAGCTCCTTATTCTCTCAATATAATATTATACATTCTCTTATACTCTTAGTCTCTATTTCATAACACCTGGCATTTTTTTTTGATAAATGTGTATTTTTCTCTTAAAATTTTTTTCGAGTAACATTCAACAATTTAAATCATTTAGTATAGTATTTTTATTTTGAAAATAATTAAAATATAGTATTCTTTATACTGGGATTAAATACTCACAAATTTCTATTAGATAATCAAACTACCTTTTATCGCACCATATTAATTATTAGTATCTATTATTTAACGTTGTGATTTCATTTACTTTATAGATAAAAATACTACATAAATAATTTATGATAATAAACTACTTAAAGAATAGTGATGCAAAAATGCACGTTTACAATTTTTTTTTTTTTAAATCGGAGAAGTGCATTAAACCTTTCAAGTCTGTGCTGATTATATTTACTCTAGGGCCTGCCACAAGTTCGATGAAACGCATCAAAGAACGGCAAAGATAATTATAGATGATCATGATTAAAAAAATAATATTGAATAAAATAAAATGATTTAAACTGTAAAAAATTAACTTCAATAGTTGACACCTATAAACTAAATACTTCCTCCCATTCTATTTATAAAATACTTCAAACATGTTTTACTAGAACTTATTTTCTTAAAAGTCATTAACTTTATTTAAAAATTTAATAATTTTTTACCTTGGCCATATTAAATATATATTCTTTAACAAGGTATTGTCTCTCAATAGTGTTGGGTAATTGAGGAAACTTATGCAAAAAATTTAATGACATGATTTATGAATATGATCAAAAAATTCTTTCATTCTATACCTTATAAATAGGATATAAGATAGTACTATATATTAGGGAAAATGACACTAAAGAACAAAAAAATTGAATTACACTTCAATAAGGATAAAAAATTTGAAAATTAAAAAAAGGACCAAAGGTGTTTTAGTGAATTGCTCTAAAAATTAAAAAAAGTTTGCAGGCCAGATTTGCCAATATATAAATGTTCTTGGCAAATACTCCTTCTAATCTCTGTTATAAGTCGCTTACAATTACTTCCCTAAAATCAAAAACTGACAGTGAACTCATTAAATGTTTTAAAACAATATTTTTGAGCCCTACTAAAAATGGAAAGAAAGAGATACACAATATACCATAAGCTATATAATTAAATTTACAACAAAGGTGAAATTGGAAAATGATAATAAACAACTCTCAACTTGCCTTATATTAAAAATCAAAAAATATTTTTAGAAGGTACCCTATGATAAGGACTAGAAGGAGTATGTCATTACTTGAAAATTGTTTTCCTTCATAAATTAACTAATTTTACTTACAAATTCATATTTTCAGAATTATAAATAAGAGTATAAGAGTAGCTAGCCACAGAAAATTTGTGAAATGTTTAACAAGTTTTTCCTTTACTAGTTAATAAATTTCAGATGAAAATACTTATTTTGATGGCTGCAAATTACTATCGAATAAGAGTAGCAAATTTGTAAAGCAATTCAAACTAAGATTTTTGGTCTTTCTTAAATTTCTAAATTTTTATTAACATTTATTTAAAGTTAATCTTATCTTTTAATTAATCCTTTTATGTCATTCCCCCTATATATTTTTAAAATATTGTTTATAGTCAAGGGTAGTCCACAGATGTGAACTATTTGGAATATATTTTAGTATTTTAAATATATATTTGTTTTTTAAATAATAATATCATTTATAAAAGGGTAAATGAACAAATCATCATGAACCTTAGGTCAAGTATCATCATAGATACTAAAATTATTTACTATTCAAATTGTTTCCTTAACTTTTAAGAATGGCGCAATTTGACTGTTGTTGTTAACACAAGTTAATTTTGATTGTTAATTAAGAAAATTCATGAACAAAATTTAATGACATGATTCATAAATATGATCAAAAAAATTCGTTCTTTATATGTCTTATAGATAAGAATGAATAGAGTATATATTAGGGGAAATGACATTAATGGACGAAAAGATTGAATTAAAATTAGACTTAAATGAGGACCAAAAGATTTGAAAATTAAAAAAATGGCTAAACTTATTTTAGTGAATTGGTCTGAAAATTTGATACCCTTCGTTCCATGATTTATAACTTGGAAACAAAAGTTTGCAAGCCATGTTTGCTAATTTATAAAATTTTTCTAGTCAAATACTCCTTCTAATTTTTATTATAAGCCACTTTTAATTAATTCACTGAAATCAAGAAATGATAGTTAATTCATTAAATGTTTTAAAATAATTTTTTTACTTTACTCCTATTAAAAATTGGAAGAGAGAGATGTATAGTACTCCCTCCATCCCAAATTATAAGACACTTTTAGGCAAAATTTAATATACCAATAAACCTTATTAAATATACTTAACAATCTTATATTTTCAAAACAAAAATATAAACTTTAAAAAATATCTATCATTTAATATATTGAAAAAAATGGATGAAAATTAATTATAAAGAGAGAAAGGATAAATTTGGAATTGATGCATTTAATGAAACTTTAATATACCCAAATTATCTTATATTTTAAGATGGAGAAAATTTTTTAAAAGTGCCCTATAATTTGGAACGGAGGGAGTATATGATAAGTTATAAAATTGAATTTACAACAAGGGTAAAATTGAAAAATAGCTAGTTTTTAATAATCCTCCATATGCCTTATATTAAAGATCAAGGAATCTTTCTAGAATATGCCATACAATAGGAATTAGAGGAGTATATCATTACTTGAAAATCATTTTTGCTTTATAAATTAATGAATCTTACTTACACATTCTTGTTTTGAGAATTATAAATACAAGTATGAGAGTAGCAAATCACTAAAAAAATTGTGATATGTTTCACAAATTTTTCCTTTACAAATTAGGAAATTTCACACGCAAATGCTTATTTTGATGATTGCAAATTAGAGAATAAGAATAGCAAATTTGTAAAGCAATTCATACTAAAAGATTTTTGGTCTTTTCTTGAATTTTTAAATCTTTTGAATTAAAAGATTAAATTTAATTTAATATTTTAATCAATCGCTTTATGTCATTCCCCTTATAAATTTTAAAAATATTTTGCCTATTTTCGAGTCTAGTCCACAGTTGTGAGAATGAAGTTTTAATAGTTTAAATACATAATTATTTTTTAATAATAATATCTTTTATAAAGTAATAAAATAAGATGGAGAGAAGAAAATGGGAGAAACAAACTATGAGAGGATCCAAATCCGCCTCATCAATATTTTGAGAAATCAACATGCTCAGTACAGAGAGGATAAGAGAGAATACACAGGTGTCACGATTCTAGTTTAAGAATATAATGATTCTATAATTTATATAGCCTTATTTACATACCAGTTATTTCATTTATTCAAGTAGAGAGTTTGTTCTTTAGGATTGACTTAAGAAAGAATGGGTAAAAGTTCTTTTCGTATTCTAGCTACTATATCTTCTCAGGTAATCCAAAAGGTAAGAGTCCAGTGTATGACTTATAAATTCTGACCTTTGTAGGGATTAGTTCTTGATCAATTTTAGCAAGTAATACTATTGAATTTAGCAGTACAAGCTAATTTAATCTTATCCCATGCGCTCCCCCATGTTCGTTGGTCCAATTTTAATAACAATAATCTCAACCGCAAACACCGGAATTTAATCACATAAAGTGTACCAGTGTCTGATTGAAGCAAACCTAGGGCCGCGTGAAGGAGCTTTGATGTCTAAAGTGAAATTATTTAGGGAAAATCATAATCAAGGACTCCTGGAGTGAGTTAATTATGTTGCAAGATTAAATAATTTTAATATTAATTACTTTATAGGACCAAAGTACCTATTTTTGTTGTTAGAAGATAAAATATCCTTCATGTGTATATTATATACCTTTTTAACAATAACTTCTCATTTGGGAAAAAAATTCCCATTCACATTTTTAAAACCATTGATTCCCTTATTAACAACTTTAAAAAATTAATTTGGTGGTGGAGAGGAACAAGTGTTATAATTTGATGAACAAGTCTTCATTCAACAAAAACAAGTCTCATTTTCATTCTAATAACAACTCCAAAAAATTAATTTGGTAGCGGAGAGGAACAAGTATTGTGATTCAGTGAACAACAATTCCCTATTAAAAAAAAAAAGCAAGTCTCATTTTCATTCTAATAATAATCAATTCCTTCATTAACAACTACAAAATATTAATTCGGTAGAAGAATTGTTATAATATGGTGAACAAGTCTCCATTCAAGAAAAAAAAAATCTCATTCTCATTTTAACAACAATCAATTTCCCTCGTTATAGCAAAAATACATTAGGAGTATTGTCTTTTCACAATAAATTTTAATTATATTTAGGTCATTTGGTCTTACAGAGTACTATCAGAATCATACATCATAATTAATTGTCTCCATGGATATTTAATTGTGGTTTTCCCAATTATTTAAAAGGCCTAATATATTATTATTTATCTATTTTCATATCACTTTTTCTAGCTTTTTGATAGGACCCTATCTATAAAATTTAAATCAATATTTTTCCTTTGTCCTGCATTATAAATATTTTGAGATGTTTTATTTGATGTACGATTATTATGTTCAACAATTTCTTCTATTAAATCATCTTCATTTAAATTTTTATCATCTTTTGGTTTTTTTTCATTGGAAATGAAACCACTAATGTTGCTACATCTTTTTCATTGTGAATAGTAGTAAATTTATCTAGAGCGCCACCTTGTTATTGAATCAATTTTTCAATTTTTTTAATTTATTAAACCATATTCAAATTTTCTATTTGACATTTTTGCCGCTTCAAACCCTATAAAAAAAAATTAAAACAATCACAATCTCAAATGAACAGTAAAAGAAGAGAAACATATATGATATGGCCAATACTTGAGATCAAAACTAATGTTTTTTTGTTGTTAAGAAAAACTCTTATTTTCAATTTATATATATAATTAATATTAATGTTTAATGGAAAAAATAAAAATTGATTATATATAGTATAGGTAAACATTTTTTGAGACCTAAGGCCACCACTCGCCTAAGAGCAAACACTACCCTGAGCAAATCGAACACCATTGTTGAATGAAAACTTCACAATCACAACACACGAATTCTCGAGTCTTATATATACATTAGAGTCATAATACACAATAAAATAAGGAAAAATGATAATAAAATTTCTCTAAAGTATATAAATGATAAGTTAGTCCCTCAAAATGTCATAATTCCCTTGAAATCTCTAGAGACTTTTTTATCATTAATGAATTTATATAAATCATCAAATTGCCCTCGCTAAAAATAAATGATTTATAAGTTTTGTTTAAATATTCACAACTTTCCTTCTTATATTCGTAACAATGCAATAACAAATTACAACTTTGCATGTTAAATTCATTATTATTTACTATTGTATTATTGTGAATATAAAAAGGAAAGTTATAAATATTTAAACAAAACTTGTAAATCATTTATCTTCAATAAAGGTAATTTAATAATTTATATAAACTCATTAATGATAAAAAAGTCTCTAAAGACTTCAAGGGAATCATGACATTTTGAGGAACTAACTTATCATTTATATATTTTAGAGAAATTTTATTATTATTTTTTCATAAAACAAATCACATGCAAGGTTGGAGCTTTGGCCAAGCCCAAGTTCTCCATGTATTCCTTAACTTATTGTTGTATACATATATGACAAAAAACAGTGACATATTCCTCATCCCACACTGGCTGAAAAGAATATTGAAGCAAACTTTTTTTTTTGGGCAAAATATTCAACCAAACCTTCAAACTTGCAAACGTGGATATATATATATATATATATTATGTCTTGAAACTGTATGCAGTGTGTCGCGCCCCAAAATTTCACCATAACCGGCACGATATATATATATATATATATAACCATACATTCTTCAAGCTTGAAATTTTTACAATATCTCCTCTCTAACTAAGACTTTCCAAATATTCTACAATACCATTTAAAAAAAAAAAAAAACCACAACAACTAGGAGCTTTGCTACTTTCAACCCCAGGCAAAGTATATGACAACAATATACCCTAACCATATTTTCTAACCATTTTTCAAAGTAAAACATAAATTCTATACTAACATCAAAAAAGAAATAATTTTTAATTAAATCTCCACCTGGCTTAGCTAAAAGACCCTCAGAACTTAACAAGTGATTCAACATTGTCAAATGAATCTGAGATAAAAAAAATAATGTTCTCATGCATAATGTCCCAATCTAAAGTTGAAATAAGTAATGAAAAATATATAAGTTAATTATAAGCTTAATAACATAGTCAATTGAAATAATATAACAAGTTACCTCATATATCGTCACTTATGAAAACATAAAGACAAGGAATATATGAACTCAAATAGAAATGATTAGAAACTCAAGTTCTAGTTTTAACCTCAACATATGCTGAACAAATTGAGAATTATGAAGTTAAAACAAAATAAAAAAAACTAAAATAATAATTTGTTTTATGAGATCAATATAAAAAAATAAGCTTCAAAATTCTAGTAGGACTTGATCAAAACAATTAACAAGTGTGAACACACATCTACGAGAATAATAACTAACAAGCATGAACACATAATTCATGAGGGTAAGTAACCAAGCACAGCTCAAAGCCATGAAAATAAGCGCGAGTAGAAAGCTCATGAAATCAAGCGCAGGCCCAAGGCCTACGAAAAAAACTTGAATACCATGCTCACGAATAAACATCCCTCCATTCCACTACATTGGGCTGTCGCATGAGACTAGCACCTCACTAGCTAGGTATACCATGGCATACTAAGGACTAATGGTACTGCTTTTAGCAACTAACTTTTTGATTTGGTCCCACATTTTAAATCAAGCATGCATGGGTTGATAAACAAACCAATATATTATCTCTTCTCAATAGTTCTCATCATATTCAGTATACATAAATTCATCTATATATATATATATATCCCATACATGAATCATGATACTTAAATCATTCTGTAAAAACTTTTCAATATGGTAAATACAAAGATAAATCCAACATATACTATATAATATAATATAATATAATATAATATAATAAAAACATTTACATGTGTGACAATTGATAATAAAATTAAGATTATGAATCAAAATAAATAAATAAATAAACAAATTAAAATACTCTATTATTTGTTCTTGCAAAAATAAAAGGGTTATATAATAACAAGGATGGCACATGGGTATGCTAAATCAATATTTTATGAAAATAAATTTGTCAAAGAGTCATTGCGACATTATTTACTTACCTAGATATTCTCAAGTATATAACTTACTTTTAACTAGTTGCTTTTGTAATATTGTCTGTACCTTAATTTTCCTAATACTCAAAGGAACATTATTATTATTTCCTGTAGCAATTTATAAATCCAAAATCTTCAATCCAAACAAATTTTAAGAACTGAAAATAGAAAATCTCAACAACAACCTTTCACAAAGAAGATGCTTTGCTAAGTTTAAATCAATAAATCTTTAACAAACATGCATATAATGTCATTCAAGATTTCCAAGCCTTCCTATAGAATAAACAATTATTATTTATTCAACATTATCACTCATATGCATTCAATTTTCATAAAACTCTTTCCTTCCCCCGTGGACACTTATATGCACCTAAAGCCAACATAAGAGGGAAAACAAACAAACCAAACCTTAACATAAATTTATTAATCAAATATATTTCTCCAAAATTTCCTAATGTAATCTCCAACCAAATATTGTCTACTATAATAGTTTAAAGCAACAATCATACAGTTATCACATTTATTTGCTACCACAGATCAAAATTATCTTATCAAATATTTCATCAAATACCTTATATGCACTCAAGATCAAACCATACAACAACATATTACTCTTTAAATTTATTTCCCAAAAATTTCAATATGAAATTTTAATTTATCAACTTCTCCCATTTCATTTATTCAACAAAAACAATCAATTAAACTCAAAAGAGTTACCAAATCTAAATCCATGATCCTCACACAACCACCAAAGAAAATATAATAGAGTCACCTATTTAAAGTGAGCTTACTAATCTTCAATTTAAGCTTGCTAGAACATTCAACAATGAAGCAAAATTCCACGATTTCAGCAATCAATTTCTTAGTCAAATTTCAACAGTTTCCCCCATCACTATATGCTCTCAAACGAAGGAGAAAGAGAAAAGAAGGCGGTACTTTGCTCACCAAGGAAGCAACAGTGGAATGAAGAGAGGAGGTCGAAGCTCCCTTCACTGGAACAGCAGTGACAGAGCCGGAACGTTTTACGATACGAACAGGGGAAGAGAAAATAGGGTGACGCTCACCAAGGCAGAGAGATAGGAAGAAGGATCCGCCAGCTTCAACACCCACA
>NW_026556828.1:0-30870 GCF_029017545.1 Prosopis cineraria
AAGGTACCTTAGATAGGCTAAGGAACCATTTAAGGAAGATTTATAAATGATATACTGCCTTAAAGTGTTGAAGTGGTCAATACTTGGGAAAGGAAAACACGAATAAAAGCAGCATGATCTCGGTGGGAGTCACTAATGAGAAGGTGTGGACTTTGATATTCTATGGTACACTGTCAGTACTCAGTGTTGCCTTACGTATTATGCGCTCAGTGTAGTAAAGTGATTAGCGTATTGAGTGTTCGACACCTCTCGATGGGGGAAGGAATCCGACATATAAAGTGTGAGATTGAGTGCGTAGGTCAATGTAGCCTTCACATGGAGAGTAAGTTGGGCTGGCTCTGAAAGGGAGTTAGCTTTGAATGCTTAGGATTCACATTGAAGGGGTATAGGCGGTTCAGTGAATTAGATCATGCCTTAAATTATGTTTTATGCCTGTAGAGGTACAAGTAGGTATAAGGTTTACCTGCGAGTTAAAGAGTGCTAGAGGGGTATTCTGTTGGTCATGAAAGGCCATACCAGCCTAGGTCATGCATTCATGCATTTTAATGGCTAAATTATACTATGTTGAATTTATTATTCGTTATTCAATTATGGCTTGTTTTGTAATAATCAATGTAGATTTCTCTGTTACTGAGATTGTGTTGTCTCACCCTTTCTTTTCAATATTTTCAGGTCCAGGCGAAGGAACCAGTGGAGGACGGGGAAAGGAACAGAGCTAGGGGTTGTTTGTGAATTGTAAAAAATATAAACCCTTTTCTTTTGAGCAAATCTATTGTAATGTATTTAGGATTATGGTGCCAGTAGGATATGATTATGTATATGTGTGTGAGTATGTGTGGATTGTATGGCTTGTGTATGTATTTTTGTTTGCTTGTAGACTTATGGTAGGAAACTTGGCTATGATGTGTAGTTTTGATGGATTTATTTAGTAGACCAAGTTTTCACTACAAGCAAATATTTATTTCGGTATATATGTGATTCTACAAGCAAATGCAAAGTGGTTGCATTACAAATGGTGTGTTATGGGCAAACATATACCTTGGATAGAGAGAGTGGGTGCATAGGCCCATAGAGATCTCTGAGCTAAGTGAAAATATTTAGTGTGTGTATTCATATGTGTATATGATATTTGGATAGTTTTTTACCACTCTTGTATGATTTGTACATTTTGGAGGTTTAGGGTCCATTTTGAGAAATGGCACTGGGTGATCAAATTTTGGTATAAAGGGTTTTTCTATCATTTAAATGTTCTATCAGGTGTTTTTAGTCCTATTTGATGTGTCCAAAGTGTTTCCACAAGTTTGTGACCATTAGGATGAGATTTGGACAATTTTGAAAATGGTTTTTACCAAAAACTGCACTTTTGCATCCGAGTGTCCAAATCTTAATCCGAACGTTGGATTTTTGTAAACTTTAGGTCACAAGTAAAACCTTTTATACGATTTATGTGGGCTTTAGAATCACATCGATCGGATATCGGACGGAGAAATGGCACACTCCAAAATTTGGTCCGGAGGAGCTGTTATGACAGCAATATTTGTTGATGTTGTAACATGCACAAAATTCAATCCGTCTGTTGGATCTTTCCAAAATTTGGTATGCTAATAGTACTATTTAAAGTGACATGTGGACTTAGAATCGCTCCGATCGGAGGTTGAATGATGAAATGGTGCACCCCAAAAGTTAGTCCGGAGGGCTGTCATGACAGCAACAATGACCAATCTTTTAACACGTCTAATTTTTAATCCAACCGTTGGATCTTTTTGAAATTTGATACACTTATAGTACCCTTTGAATGTAATATGTGAGCTTTAAAATTACTTCAATTGGAGGTCAAATGGTAGAATGGCACCTCTCGAAAGTTCTCGGGAGGGCTGTCATGATAGCAATTGATTTTTAAACATTGGCTTAATGATTTTTAACATGGATAGTGGTGCTGGAATATTTTCTAGCACCTTCCACTAGCATATCTTAGCCATTCTTGGGCATTAGTTCCTCATAGACTTGCTCCACATAATCATCACTATTATCCCAACCATCTTTACCTACATTAGAGTTATAAGGATCATCAATTATCACACTATTATCATTTTTCAGATTTTCCAGTATCAATAACATTATTCAAAATAACATCACCACCATCATTACCAACCCTTTTACCGCTCCCAAGTTCAATTGCTTTTATGGGTGTGATAGAATACATTTGTTACCCACTTTTTTATTAATTAAGTCCTTTTTATTAATGATTTATCACCTCAAAGTATACACATTGCATTTAGATTTGAAATTTTCCCTAAGTTTCTAGGTTTAGTGCGTTAGGGGCATTTTGGTCAAAAAAATAAAATTTTGAGAAAATGTACAAGAAAATTTGAAAAAATTCCATTTATGCCCAGTTGATGAGTGATAAAATTATATTTTTAAAATTCATTTTAGTTGGAAGTAATTAAATAAAATTTAATACTTTTTAGTGTCTTAGTTTGACCTAATTTTGGTTTGCCTTAATGTGAAAATTTTTATATAATTTTTTGTAGCCTAAGAACTTAGTTACTTTAATAAATTTTTAGATTTTAATTATATTTTATAATCACATGCTATTTAATTAAGTTATGTGATTTATATGACATTGGTGGCATGTCACTTGTGCATCAATTGGGCAATTAAGGTCAACACTCCTTGAGGTCAAAGTTGATGGTTTGCACATGAATTAGGCTTTATTTAGGGATTAAATCACCTTAAAAATTTAGATGACACATGGGAAATTGCACACACATTGGAATTATCTACCAACTAATAGGAGGTTGCCACCTTGCAAGTGCAACAAGGCTCTCATTTTCTTTTTATTTTCTTTTCCCATTTTTTAATGAGTATTCAGCTGATGAAAACACTAGATGCACATCCATGAAGCCCCAATTGGAGATCCAACACTCATCTCATTCATCTTCTACATTTTCTCTTTCTTGTTCATAGTATTCTTCATTTTCTCTCTTTTGTTCTTCATTTTCTAGCACCTTAACCTCCATTTTCAGCCACCAAACCTCCACAAAACTCATACCATTCTTCTCCTCTCTTCATTTTCATTCCATCCCTTCCTATTTCACAAGGTTATAAGATCATTTTCTTCATCCCAAGTTTCATGAATTTTGGTCAACAAGCTTCCAACTTAGGGTTCTTGAAGATGATGAAACTTGACTAAGTTTCTTGGTGGAATCCTAGAGAGATAAAGATAGAGGATGAGTCTTGAGCTTCAATATGGCTAAGTTCTTTTGTTTTCTATCCTTTTCTTATTTTACTAGATGATTAGATTCTTTAATCTAGTGTTTGATCATCTTGGCTTGTAAATTCTAATTTAATTTGATGTTGATGTAAAGAGAAGATAATTGTTTCATTTAATTTCTTCTGTAGGCTACCTTGATTCAGCCACTTCATATTGAGCACATAATTTGTTTTTTTTTTCATTTGGTGAATTACATGTGTTGATATTGCATAATCTTGTGGTGTTAATGTTTATATTGTTAGTAGCTTGACATAATTTTGTGGTTACTCACATTATTGTTTTGACCATGGCTGTTGAGAGGAGATTTTGAGTGAATCACTTGGCTTTATTTTACATCAATTGGTTAATTGAACTAGAGACTTTAATCTAAGACATAGGAAAGTTAGCTAATTATGTTAATTAGCTTAGGATAATTTTCGTAAGTAATGATAGCTTGTCAAGAGGAAAGGAGGAAGTTAAACTTAGCCTAATCATGAGAAGATAATGAGTCAAAAATCAAATAATCTCTAGGGTTTCACTCTTATGAAAAAGGAAGTTTTTTAATTTACTCATTTTAATTACCATTTTATTACTTTTACATTAGGTAATTAGTATAGATAATTAGGTAACTAAATTCCTACATCTTTGGATGATTTATTTCACTAGATAAACTTTTAATTAGGTTAAAATCATTCCTTAGGAGATGACCTAGGGTTAGCCCTATATTGCATTAGGACTAGCTTTAGTTTAATTTTGAAGGCAAGTGACTAACCCTATCAAAATTTTGGCACCGTTGCTGGGGAATGGTTTAGGTTTAATTCTAAGGTTGTTTAATGCTTAATTTACATTTTGTGTTTCTAAAATTTTTTGAAAAATCATAAAATTTGTGTTATTTATTTTGCTTAGTGTTTTTTTGTGTTTTTAGTGTTTTTTTCTATTTTGAAAAAAAAAAAAGAAAAAAAATTAGTGTAATTTTCATTGGTTTGGTATAGAGCTAAAAATTCTCTATTTCTAGTATCTCTATCTAAAATTGAAAAATTACCTGGGAACAAGTCTGAGGGAATTTGGGCTTGAAATTTATTTCATTGACATATCTATATCTTTTCTTCATTTTAAAATTGGTTTGGTCAATTTTGGACGTGGGAATTATCCTATGGAAATTTTACAAGCTAACAAGGTCCAGGAGCCTTTACAGAGGATTCCCAAAACCCTTTTCAATTTGAGTTGGCATATCTCCCTCTCTGTTTAGAATTTTGTTCATTTTTTTTTCATTTTCCTATTTGAAAGTTTGTTGGAAGCTCTAAAGGTCTTCTGGACGAAATCCTATTTTTCCAGAACCATGGACCAACTTGTGAAAAATGACGGGAACGATTGGGAAGGAATTTTTATCTAAAATTTTATATAATTTTTCTGTGTATCTCTTGTATCTCTCATAAAATTTTCAGGGGAATTTTCTTACATGGATTGGCTTCTAGAAAATCCACAAGTTTACTGTCTCTAGAGAGCCTACTGTGTGAATTCCAGAATTGACAAAGCTTCTTGATTGAGCGTTTCTAACTCTCTTTCTACTTATTTTTTTATTGTTTTTGATTGTGTTTTTTTTATTTTATTGCTGTTGCATTTATAAGAAAAGGAAAAAATTATTTTCTCTTGCTTTTGTGTGTTTTTAATTGTTTCTTCTTGATTTGCATTTTAGTTTAGCTTGTTCTTTGTTCTTAATTTTCTTGAGCTTGATTAGTGCATGACCTGAAAAAAAACATACCTCTTTTATTGAATTAGATTCACAAATTGAAAAGACTATTTCTAGATTGAGAAGATCACAACCTATTCTTGATTCTCATTTAGTTTGTAATTCAACAATGGAAGGTACTTAGGACATGAGCATGTACATAATGAGGGCTATAGGAATGGGAATGAGAATTTGCATGATGATGGCCATGTTAATAATGAATTTAAGGGCTTGCATAATCCTAGAGAGGAGAGGAGCATTAGGCAATTAACTTAACCTAATTGGCATGATAATCCTTATGGCTTATATGTTCCTCCTACTAATGTTCAATTTGAAATTAAACTTTCTTTAATTAATGCATTGCCTAAATTTTATGGGTTATCGAGATAGGATTGCCATAGGTTTTTGCATACTCTCTACTTGGTTTGTGATACTATAAAGCCTATGCATGTAAATTTGATGATGTTCTTCAAGCTAAGGCTTTTATATTTTCTCTTGAAAGTTTAGCAAAGGAGTGGTATTTCAACTACCTTCTTATGTGAAAGTGAGCACATGGGCCGAGCTAAGAAGACTATTTTTGGATAAATTCTTTCCAAATTCTAAGATCACCAATTTAAGGAAGCAAATCTATGGGGTCCAACAAGGAGAAGAGGAGAGTCTCTATGAGTATTGGACTAGATTTCAAGGTCTTTTAGCTAAATGCCCACACCATCAAATTTTTAGTGAGAATTTAGTCTAATCTTTTTATGAGGGCTTAATTCCAAGAGACAAAGTTAACATTGATGCTGCTAGTGGTGGATGCTTGATTGACCTTAATTCCTTAAAGGCTTTGGAATTAATTAACAAGATGGCCTCAAGTGGTGCTCAATAATTTACAAGGGAAAAGAGAAATGTGAATATGGTAGATTCCTTAATGCTTAATGATTCACATGTGGACTTGCTAGCCACCAAGATTGAGAGAATGTTGGCTCCACAAATATCTCAAGTGAGCAATATAAGTACTTATCAAGCACTTATCCCTTATTCTTGTACTTTTTGTGACTCACCTATACATGTGGAAAGCAATTATCCTATTAAGTTTGAGCAAGTGAATGCTATCTACAATGGAAAACAATCTTATGGTGGGAGGCAAGGACAAGGAGCTTATTCTAATACTTACAACCCTTTATGGAGAGACCATCCTAATTTCTCCTATTGAAACCCAAATGTAGCTTTTCAAGACAATCAACAAAGAGGATCCTATCAAAACATCTTTGGCAGTGACCCTTTACCTCATTTGTCTCAAGGTAGCTCTTCTCACAGCTACAATCCAAGTGGTAATTCTCTTACACCTTCTTCTAATTCTTATAGTGATAGGAGGCTTGTTCCTATTGAGAGTTCTAATTCTAACTCTTCTAATGATGTGGACGTGTTATGAAAGCAATTGATTGAAATGAATTCCTTGTATAAAAACATGTATGATGGCTTAAGGAACAAGGTAGGGAGTATGGGTAACAAGTGTGAGAACATGAACTCTAAAATTGATGCCCTTACTTCTCAAATGAATATGCTTGCTAACCAATTAAGTGCAGCCAATGCTCAAACTCCTACATTACCATCCAATACCATTGCTAATCCTAAAACTAATCTCAATGTTATCACATTAAGGAGTGGCAAGGAGTTAGGAGAAAGAGTATAAGAACCCCAACTAGAAGGGAAGGCTGAGACTTCCTCTTTGAATTCTTCTCTTAATGTTAATGTTTCTAATTCTTCTTTTGCTCCTAATGATGCATCTTTTTGTAGGGATGATGATGATGAGAACATTAAGGAGATCATATGTGAGCGACCACCATCCAAGGAAGAAAAAGGACTATGGTCGAATTGCTTAGCAAGGAAAAAGAGGAAAAAAGCCAAGCAAAGTGAAATAAGAAAGGAAAATTCAAGGAAGGATGAAGAAAAATAAAATCAAGAACTCATAAAGACTTCCTTTCCCACAAGCACAAATTGTTCCTAAGAAAATTAAAGAGGAAATTGATCAAGAGGTATATGATTTCTTCCATAAAATTCATGTGAATATACCCTTGATGGATGTTGTGAAAAACTTTCCTAAATATGCTAAATTTTTAAAGGATTATTGTATAAACAAGAGGAAGTTTAGGCCTAATGCTAGGGTTTAATTACCCTCGTATGTGAGTGGTATAATGAAGCCTCAACTCCCTATTAAGTGTGAGAACCCCGGTTCTTTTAAAATTCCATGCAAAATTAGCAATATAAATTTTTCAAATGCATTGATTGATTTAGAGGTAGCTATAAATGTGATGCCATTGTCTACTTACCATGCCCTTGATTTGAATTGCATGCATAAAACACCAATGATATGCCAATTAGTGGATAGGAGCGTTAGGAGACCACATGGAATAGTAGAAGACTTGTTGGTTTGTGTTAAAGGTCTATTATGTCTTGTAGATTTTTATCTGCTTGATAAAGTCTAAGGAAGGGAGTGGGGGTGACATTTTGATACTAGGAAGGCCATTTATAAGGACTGCCCATGCATTGCTAAATATGAAAAAGGGTAGTTTGATTTTGAAATGTGGAGAGGATCATGTTAGCTTTAACATACATGAGGCAATGAAAAGACTCTTTGAGGATTATTCTTTACTTGGTCTCAATGCTATTGACATTTTGGTTGAAGAAGCTATTGAGCAATATGCACACACCTCACTTCCTCATGATGATTATTCTTTATTGACTCCACATGTTTTGTGCTTTTATGTTGAAAAATATATTTGCAAAGATTGTTTAGAAATTGATAACTTTTTGCAAGATGTAGATTCTTCCTCTCATATGTTACTTGATGATAAAGAAATGGATTCTTTTCTTGATCTTATGGGCCAAGAAAGGGTTCTCTTTCTTGTCATATAGTTGCAAGCATAGATGAAGTTGGCATAAGATAATCTACTCCACTCGAGCTTGATAACCAAAAAGTTCCCAAGCTATTGGAGTATTCTACACAAGTAGCACCATTGGCTATGAGGCACGTGGACGTAATTGAAAAAGATTTGAAGAAACCAAAAGAAATTATGTCACTTCAAGTGGAAGTAAAAGAACTTGTCTTGACATTCCTAAGGAAGTTATCTCTTATGATCTTGCACTAGATATAGAAAGATCATTACCATGTGAGGTAAAGCATCCAAATATTAAAGGAGTTGATGATCAAAGGACATAGAAAAAAGATATTTTTAAGATTAGAGACTCCAACTTCATTTTTGAGCCACCATGATAAGGTTGTATCTCTCTAACCTTAAACTTTTACCTTGCTTTGATTGATATATTTAATGATTTCTATAAATCAAGTGTGGGGGAGATGAACCTAGTAGATAGTAGATTTGTTTTCTTTGGTTTGTTTGTTTTCTTTTTGTTTGTTTATGTGCTAAAAAAAAAATTCTACACTACACTTTTGTTATGCATTCATTATTGATCTCACATTGTTTTATCACTAGTCTATACATACATTAAGGACAATGCATGATTTAAGTGTGGAGGAGAGAAATAAATATTTTCTTTTGTTTTGTTTTGGCTTTTAAAAAATTTAAAAAATAAAATAAATTTGTGCTTTGTTTTGTTTTGTTTGAGGTTACTTAATTACCTAGCTCTTGAATGTATATTTTTGGTTCTTGAGATATGGTAATTATTAGGATTAAATAGGTGTGAAGTGAACGTTCTTTTACTTTGAATTAATGGATTAGAGTGACACATTACCCTTTCATAGAAGAGGCTAAACACTTATTTGTGTTTAATTCCTTAGTGATGTACCCTTTAGAATTTGTTTCACTTCTTAATTGAGACCATATGTCTTGCACTTGTTTGATAGGAGATGAAAGATGGCATTCATAAAAAATAGGCAAGAGCCAAATAGCTAACCCATTATTATTGATTATCCTTTGTTAGCCACTTTGAGCTTTTGGTTTTCTTCTTAAAAATAAATATTCACCCTCTTTTTCTTAAGGAATGCATGTTACACTTTTATATATCTTTCTAATATTCATTGCATGTCCTAGATCAAGTGAGTGGATGCCTATTATCATTTTTATATCTATTACTCTTTATCCTTTGTTATTACACCATTACGTCTATTGTTTTCAAAGAGTTAGGAGTAACCAAAAAAAAGAAAAAAAAAAAAAGGATTTGAAAAAAATATAGTAAAAAGAAAAGAAATAAAGTTACTAGAAAAAGAAACAAAATGAAGGAGAAAAGGAAAAGAATAAAAAGTTTCCTAGATCATCCATTCCATTTGTTTTATTATTTCTTGTCATTGCTTTCCATCCTTATTATGTTAAGGTGGTCACTCAATTGAATTAGGTTATGCTTTGCATATTAAGGAAATATATCTTGACTTTAGCATTATCTTGATGCTAACCCTATTTTTCTCTCATACATGCATTTTTTAGACATCCTTTCATTACCCATATTAAAACCTAATAAAGTCCACTTGATTCTTAATTGTAAATGCTATTTAGTGATGGAAATTTAGAAGGGTTACAAATTTATGGTAGGGTTTATCCTAAGGAATTTTGAGTGAAATTTAATGCCTTATACACTTTGAGTGATGAGAGCAAACACTTAACCTAGAGACGCTTACTCTTTGACATTGATTCTTAGTAAGGGTTTATTTGTGATGTGCATAATTTCTTCATAATTATTGCCACATTGATTGATAATTTATAGAAGTTCATGAGCTAGTATTTAGTGACTTTGAACATTATTTTTCTCTTATTTCTTTGTCTAATAGTTGCTTTTGGAACCTTTTTCACTTGATTTTACTTGGAATGCAAAAGATAAGTGTAGAGGAATGATCGTGCAATGCACCATATATGAAATACTCCTAGATTAAATTTTTACTATTCAAAAATATAAAAAGAGAGAGTTTACCACAATTTTATCAAGTTCTCCAAATCATTTTATAATATGTTCTACTCTTACTTGCATTAGTATTTTAGCCCTATCACCATAACACGTATTCATTAACTCATTCCCCAGGGTCCAAAATACACTTATAATTTACAATTCACATAATGTAAGTAAGGAAAAAATGAGAATTCCTAATTGGCAATTGAAATTGTCATACATATATAATTACTCAAAATAAAGAGGCCTACTATAAAAGGGTCGTGGTCTTAAGCCTTCGGGTGTTTTCTTCTATCCATACCTCTTGAGCTATTCTCTATAATATTAAAGATAATGGGGTAAGTACAACTACTCAATAACCAAGGTCTGACTAACCCATGATATTGCATATCAATTAGTTTAAATGTAAATGGCAGTTAATGTCAATACTTATGCCCATGTAAAACATTTGAAATAGATACTCACAATTCCACTCACATAATAGCATTTACTTGAGAAACAATACTTTTTAGCATTTTTTTTATATAAAGAGAGTTGGTCACACAAATCATTGACGAATATATTGAAAGAAATTAAGACTCAACTCATGATATCATCATTAGGGACACAATATAGACAATAGGTGCCCTTACTCACTATATACATGATCATACCTCCCTTATATCCTCCTTATTCTTCTGACATAAAACCATAGGCTATAACTCAATGAGATATAGTCTATATTTTATGACTTCCCTAGCCTAAATACTTATGAAGGGATTACCCAACCAAGGCATACTCAACTCACTTATGGAACTCAGTTTCCCCCATTTTCTCACACTGTGGGGTGTCATACACCCTAGACTAGCCTCCTCATTAAACCAGTGGATAGCTAATTAGGTTCGAATCTCTCATTAAACTAGTAGGATAGTCCCTTATTAAACAAGTGAGATGATATAATTATAATCAATCTAGCAAACCATCCCTACAAACTTAGCCTAATCATGAGAAGATAAATGAGTCCAAAATTAACTAATCTCTAGGGTTCCATTCTTGTGAAAAGGAAAGTTCATTTCACTCACTTTTACTAGTATTTTAATTACTTGCACATTAGGTAATTAGTTTAGATAATTAGCTAGGTAACTAAGTTCCAACAAACTTTGGTTGATTTATTTCACTAGATAACTCTAACTTAGACTTAAAACCATTCCTTGGGAGATGACCTAAGATTGTCCCTATATTACATTAGGGTTATATTTAGTTTAATTTTGAGGGCAAGTGACTAAACCCTATCAAAATTTTGGCACTGTTGCCAGGGATTTTGAAGCCAAACCAAGAAATAAAGTTCTAGGGTTTTAAGAGTGAGGTGGAAGAAAAAGAATGGTGGAGTTGGATTAGGATTCTGATGGTTAGATCAGAAGATATGGAGGAGAGAAGGTAAGGTGGAGATGAGGAACATAAAGAACAATGGAGAGAGAATAGAGAAGATAGCTGTAAAAATTAAAGGTAAATGGAAGAATGAATGCTGAAAATGAAATTAAGGTGGTTTGATTAAGGTCTAAGGTGAATAGGCCCAACGCTAGTGTTATGAAAATAGGTGAAAAATGACCTACAGTAATTTTATTCTTTACCATAGTAAAATGCATGAAAATTCAGAGTAAAATAGTTTTGATTGAATTAAATAAAACTAAAGACAATAGCAAATTAAGAGAGAGTGAGTGAATGGAATCAAAGTGTGGTATAATGTGTGCAAAACTATACAAGGCTTGTACTTTCACCCTAAAACTCAAGTGTTTTGCCTCTTAACTCATCTAATATTCCAATCCAACGGTCCTCATGTGCCAAATCCAAGGTGTGCAACCCTACACAAATAAATGTGACACATAAGATCAAAGTTCAAAGCATATGGATAATATTTACATTCTTCAATTAAAATTAATTCTCAAATATGTGGCACAATGTAAATTAAATAATAAAAATTAATTATGACATCAAAAAAGTGACGAGTATTTTCTCAAAAGTTAAATTTTATGATGAAAATGCCCCTAATGCACATAATCCTACACTTAGGCGATTTTTCACAATTAATGTAATAAGTGTGCAATTTGGGTAAATATAACATGATTTTTTTGTCAATAATAACGAAGAAAAGTGTGGAATAAATGTAACTTATCAACATCACAAGCATAATTGTCTTTCATATGGCAACATGCTTCTACATGAATAGAAGAATTGCAAATGTTGCAAGAAAAGGGTATAAGAGCATAACAAGTGTTAAGAGGTACATTAACATTTGACATATTAGCTACATTATTATTGAATGTAGGACTAGGGATTTTGCCAACTTTATAGGCTATCTCATCAACTTGAGAAGGGCTAATGATGAGGGGAGTAGAAGCAACCAAAACTACCCTAGACTTTCTTGTTTGAAATTGGGCACCACTTTGAGCCATATTCTCTATCAAATCCCAAACTCTATTAGGTGACAAATCAACTAAAGCATCATTTAAAGAGGTATCTATCATGATCTTATCTCTATCTACCAAACCATCATAAAAATATTGCACTAGATGCTCGTTAGGTACTAGGTGGTGAGGATACTTTACTAGTAATCCTTAAAATCTAGTATAGTACTCATAAAAAGACTCATCAAAGCCTTGTACTATACTAATGATATCTTTTCTCATGCTAGATAATTTAGAAGAAGGAAGAAATTTCTTAAGAAATAGTGCTCTAAGTTAGACCCATGTATGCACCTTAATATGAGGAAGATAATTCATGTACCAATCCATGGCTTTACCATCAAGACAAAAAATAAACAATCTAGCCTAGACTTTATCTATATACACCCTTATTGGTTTCATTGTGCTACAAACAAGATATAGGAACTGCAGGAATATATAAATGTCCTCACTAGGCAATCCATGATATTTTGGCAATGACTGCATGAAAGAATGCTTAATTTCAAAACCCATATCGGTTAGAGAAAAAGACATACCATATGAATTATCATGCTAATTAGGTGCAGTCAATTACCTCATTGAGACTTCATCAAGGGGGTCATAATGCCCCTTTCCATCTCTATTAAATTGAATCCCTTGATGATTATGTTCCCCATTATTGTGGGCTACCCATAATTATTTTCATTAGGAGCAACTCGAACTTGCCTTGATTTAAATAAGGTGCACCCATATTGGCATTTTGAACCCCTTGTTGGACTTTTGGGGTGGGTTTTGCACTTCATTGTTAAAATTTTGAGGCATACCAAGTTGTCTTAAGCCATTCAAATTGGGATTTTCCATACTAGAATTAAAAGCAAAAAAAATTTTGTTCTCTTCTAATTTTCTATAAAGTCTTTTCAATTTCAAGATCAAGTGAAACTTATTTTCTAGAATGCCCACGGGTCATGCGCTAAAAGAGAAGAAACTCAAAGTAAAAACCAAAGAATCAAGGGGAAAAACACAAAAGAAATGAGAAAGAAACACTCAAAAGAAAGAAAAACCTAAAAAATTTCTTAGAACTCAAGTAAGAAAATGAGACTCAAAATTAAAAATGCAAAGAAAAAGTAATTTTTTAAAAAACTAAATAGAAAGAAAAACATAAATCACAACTAGAAAATACCATTAATAACTAGCCAGAGTCCAGAAACAAAATTGAAATGAGTAGAGTTTATAAATGCTCAAGAAGCTTTAATGCTAGAAAATGTGTCATGTTTTTGCATTTAGTAGTTTGTCTACCCTCGCCAAAGTAATCCACTTGTCCAATCAACCTGAAAAATTACAAGAAAATAAGGGAGACACAAGGCAACAACAAAATTTCAAATTTTTTGGCTAGACAAAACTTCTTAGTAATTTGTTGGAGATGGACTTCAGCACTATGGAGACATAATTTCCTCTAAAATGACCTAGTAAATTTTTCATCAAATTCAACAATGTTAGGAACTTTGAAATTGAAAACACTTAACACAAAAGTTATAGCTATGATAAAAAGAGCACAATGAGTACAAAATGACTCGATTTAGACAAGTACACAAAGAGATATGCACTATAAAAGTTGCTTCAGTGGTCTAGATTTCTCCAAAACTAATAGTTTAACCTTGTTGGCTTTAAAAATTCGCATAGAGAAAAATGCAAGTCCAAAAATCACAAAGTTTAGTAGAAATCAAATTAACACATAAATCTTCTAAACTACCAAACTTTAGAATTTTTCTCCTACATAACAATTTTGGATGAATTTTTGAAATTTATCTAAAAAGCTAGAGAAACAGAGAAAATCAATTTTATGCTCTTTTCAAAATCTAAGCTAACAAAAACACAAACATAATTACAATAGCATAGAAAAATTACAATAACATAGAAAAACACAAATGTAATAAAAACATCAATTAAGCCTAAATAAACTTAGCCTTGCCTCCTGTAACACTTGCCCCGAGTGTTATCCAAAAATCACACAATTCAAATAAACTAAGTGTGGTTAAGGAGTTAATCCTAAAACCAACTTAGGAAACAAACCATTTAAATCACTAAGCAAATATACGATTGCAAAGTAAACATTTAAAACCTTAAAAAAAATTATAGGTTCTAACCATAGCGCACGGAAGCAAGTTAGACGAAAGAGAAATAAAAAGATACTGTCATGACAGCATTTAAATTGCTGTCATGACAACCCTCCCGAGTCAACTTCTGGGAGGCGTCGTTCCGCCATCCGACCACCAATCAAAGTGATTTTAAAGCTCACACGTCACATTCAAAGGGTACTATAAGTATACCAAATTTTAAAAAGATCCAACGGTCGGATTTAAAATTAGACATGTTAAAAATTTGATTATTTTTGCTGTCATGACAGCTAAAAAGCTGTCATGACAGCACTTCCGAACCAACTTCCGGAGTGCACCATTTCATCATCTGACCTCCGATCAGAGTGATTCCAAAGCCCACATGTCACTTTTAAAGAATACTATTAGAATACTAAATTTTGAAAAGATCCAACGGACGGATTGAATTTTGTGTAGGTTATAAGATCAATACTGTAGCTGTCATGACAGCAATTTAATGCTGTCATGACAGCACCTCCAGACCAAATTCTGGAGTGCGTCGTTTCTCCGTCCGATATCCGATCGATGTAATTCCAAAGCCCACACAAAGCTTATAAAAGGTTTTACTTGTGACCCAAAGTTTAGAGAAATCCAACGGTCGGATTAAGATTTGGACACCCGGATGCAAAAGTGCAGCTTTTTGATAAAAACCATTTTCAAAATTTGTCCAAATCCCATCCTAATGGTCACAAACCTGTGGAAACACTTTGAACACATCAAATAAGATTAAAAACACCTGATAGAACATTCAAATGATGGAAAACCCCCATACATCAAAATTTGACCACCTGGGTGCCATTTCCCAAAATGGACCCTAAACCCCCGAAATGCACAAATCATACAAGAGTGGTCACAAATCAATCCAAATACCATGTATTTATATAAATACATATGCTAAACATTTTCACTTGGCTCAGAGCTCCTTGTGGGGCCCACGCACCCACTCTCTCCATCCAAGCTGTATGTTTTCCCATAGCACACCATTTACAATGCAACCACTTTGCATTTGCTTATAAAATCACATATATATTAAAATAAAGATCTGCTTGTAATAGAAACTTGGTCTACTAAGTAAATCCATCAAAACCACACACCATAACCAAGTTTCCTAGCCATAAGTCTGCAAACAGACAAAAATTCATACACAAGCACACAATCCACACATATTCACACACACACACATGATCATATCCTACTGGCACCCTAATCTTAAATACATTACAATATATTTGCTCAAAAGAAAGGGGTTGCAGTTCTTTACAAATCACAAGCAAACCCCTAGCTTTGCTCCTTTCCCCGTCCACCACTGGATCCTTCGCCTGGACCTAGAATATTGAAAAGAAAGGGGTGAGACAACCACAGTCTCAGTAACAGTGAAATTTACATTGATTATTACAAAGTAAGCCATAATCAAATAAACGAATAATAAATTCAACATAGTATATAATTTAGCCATTTAAAATGCATGAATGCATGACCTAGGCCGGTATGGCCTTTCATGACCAACAGAATGCCCCCTGGCACTCTTTAACTCGCAGGTAAACCTTATACCTACTTGTACCTCCACAGGCACAAAACATAATCTAAGGCATGATCTAATCCACCGAACCGCCTATGCCCCTTCGACGTGAATCCTGAGCAGTCAAAGCTAACTCCCTCCCAAAGCCAGCCCGACTTACTCTCCATGTGAGGGCTACCTTGGCCTAGGCACTCAACCTCACACTTCATATGTCGGATTCCCTCCCCTACTGAGAGGTGTCGAACACTCAATACACTAACCACTTTAGTGCACTGAGCCCACAATACGTAAGACAACACTGAGTACTGACAGTGTGCCATAGAATATCAAAAATCCACACCTTCTCATTGGTGAACTCCCACCGAGATCATGCCTTTTACTCTTGTCTACCTTTCCTGAGTATTGACCATTCAACACTCTAAAGTAGTATAATATTTATAAATCTCATTTCCATAAAAACATTGTTATTAAACAATTAGAAAACATATTTGCACTATAATCAAAGTACTACCCCATAACCCCTTATAAAGCACATTTAATCTTTTAAAACATGTAATGCATGATAACTAGTAATATTTATTCAAAAATAGCTAAAATAAAGTAATAAGAAATATAAATTCCCCGGTTACCTCAACCCTTTGGTACTAAAAGGGTTCCCCTTGTACAAAATAGGGCTCGGCTTGTTCCTTATTTCTCAATAAGTTCCACCAACAATTTTCTACAACATATAAGTGATCCACATCACTTATCATGACAAATAGCATTAATGAAGACTATAACTTATACCACACAACTTAGGTCAATGAGTCATAATCCACCCTAATGGTCCATATATTAAACCAACCATTCACATAGTATCACTTAACGACCAAAACCATTTATTAGCCATCACTAGGCTAATTTTCAATTTATATAATTTTTTAATCAATTAAAAACCTTTACTTAGTGCCACCAACTTTCACCATTAGCCCTTATAATGAAAACCAAACCTTAATTTAAATCTTATTGGGCTCAAATAGCAAAATTATAACTAAATCAATAGGCTTAAACCATTGAGGAGCAAAAACCCAATTTCTCAAGGTTTATTTTGTGCCCAAAACACCTCTTTTCATCCAATTATCCACTCAAAATATTAGATCACTATATAGAAACTCAAAACATGCTCCCTAGGATCCAAAGAAACAAAAGCTTACAAGAATAAAGCCTTTGGGATCAAAATCCAAAAATTTCTTCTTCCAAAAATTGAAGAAAATCAAGAGAAAGAGAAGAGGATTGAAGTAGGGAGTTTACCTATCGTGTAGCCGAGCTCGCAACGGTCGCAAAGACTTCTAGATCCAAGCCTAACTCCCTCCCTTTCTCTTCTCTTCTTCCTCTCTCTCTCTCTCCCGTTTGTGCGTTTCTTTCCTTGCTTATTTTCTCTGCGTTTCTGCATCAGTTTTGGCCTTTAAATTGCTGGTCAAAAAGTTTGGGGAAAATTACAAGAAAGGGCCCAACATTTTTTATTATTGCACAAAAGCCCGGGTCAACTTTGTTAATTTTTTCCATAGTTAAAAATTAAATAAAACCAAACTTTTGCTTAGTAAAATTCAAACTCTAGCCCTCTATTAAATTATTCTAAATTTTAATTTAATTATAGATATTTTATTTTATTTTTTATTTATTTTTTTAAATAAATTTGAGTCTTAAAATTTTTAGGATGTTACACCTCCCCAGCAAAAAGGCCAAATTTTAGAAGCGATGTGTCACTTACACTCTAAAATAGCTAAGTTAATACTAATATAGTACTTTTGGCAAAAAAAAAAACTAACATAGTACTAGTAGCAACCTAAGTCATTCTTCACTAATGAGGCTAATTAAGGTTAATTATGGCTAAACTAGTAAACTAAACTAACCAAGATTTGATTAATTTTACCTAATTAAAATAATTGGACAGATTTAATTAAAAACCTAATTTACTAATGAAATGAAAATGTGAGTGCTTAAATATTTTTAAAGTGGAGTCCTAGGAGTTATGGGATGCTAGATTCCTTCTCTATTCTTTTTAATTAGGCTTAGGTTAACTTTCAGTCTCTTAGCCAAATTAAATCCTTTACACAATTTTGCATAAATGTGTCTTCCTAACAATTTCAATTAACCAAGTCCTTGCATAATTTTGTATAAATCCCTAATCAATTCCTTAGCTAGGTGCAAAGTAATCAAAATTTCCATTAGGTTCCCCTTAAGTACAGCTCGGCCTATGGTAAGTCTAATGCAAAATTTTACACACAAGACAATTTATCAAACATCAACCAAACATATTTATGCATCACTAATATAAGACTCATAAAACACATATTTATATGAATTGCATTGTATTGCAGAAAATTTCCAGCAACTACACAAAAGAGAATCAAGTGAAAAAACAATAAACTGTCAAGTTAAATATCAATTTTGGTTGATAAGAATAAGATATAACAAAGCACAATCCTTCTACTATGGTTGAACCATACTCATAAACACCTTAAGGATTTTAAAGCCAAACCAAGAAACAAAGCACTAGGGTTTGATGTATAAGATGAGAGAAGAATGATGGAGTTGGATTAGGATTTTAATGGTTGGATAATGAGTTTTAGAGGAAACAAGGTGAAATGGAGATGAAGAATATCAAAAACAATGGAGAAAAAAATGGAGAAGGGTAGTTGCCAAAATGAGGGTGAATGGAAGAATGAATGTTGAAAATAAAATTAGGATAATTTGATTCAAATGTAGGGTGAATGGGTCCGACTCTAGTGTCAAGTAAATAGGTGATAAATGACCTAGGGTGATTTCATTCTTTACTAGGGTAAAATGAACAAAAATTTAGATGAAAAAGGTCTGAAAATTAAATTAAATAATAAAGCCAAGGTAATGGGAAATTAAGAGAGAGAGAGAGAGTGAGTGGAATTAAAGTATGGTATAATATGTGTAAAGCCATACAATGCTTGTACTTTTACCCCAAAAGTCAAGTGTTTTGCCTATTGATTCATCCTGTATTCTAATCCACTAATCCTCATATTCTAAAAGCAAGGTTGCATCCATACATAAACAAATGTGACACACAAGATCAAAGTTCAAAGTATATAAATAATATTTGCATTTTTCAATTAAAATTAATTCTTAGATATGTGGCACAATACAAATTAAATAATAAAAATCAATTATGACATCACAAATGAGGTAAAGGGAATTCCAAATAACCTAAAAATTGTAAACTCACACATGCACAACAATGACCTAACCCAAGTGAAAGTCAACAAGTCAACCCAAAACTTTGATTTTTAAAAATTGTCAACTTGTGAAATTAATTGCTTTCAATTTAGAATGAATTTGAGAAATCTAATTAGACTATTGTTCTTTTGTACTAAAAATACATCTTGACAAATTTTCTCAAACATTTTCTAAAAAGTCTAATTTTATGACCAAAATGCCTTTAATGCACAAAATCTTACACTTAGGTTATTTTTCCCAATCAATTCAATAAATGTGTAATTTGGGTAAATATAACATGATTTTAGTCAACAATATTAAGGAAAAGTGTGTAAAAAATATGATTTATTACATAATAAAACTACTCTATCCATTTTAAAAATATTGATATAAATAGTTTGCATAATTAGCTTGTATATAATTTTACAAGCCAATAAATAAAAGAGTTTATCTAGTTACCTCACACCCTTTTTACCAATGGTTACCGGTTGCACTGAATCATTTGTAATTTGTAGACTTCCACAAGTAATCTACCAAATACTAACTCTACATGAACAAATGTCCTTGGTCAACTTCCCAACTTAATACAACACATAAAATTTAGCTAGCTCACATCACTTAGCACTCACACCTACTTCATTTACACTGTTTAGGTTCATCTAACCCCGTCTACCATAATCTCTCACATTTTGCCGTTAAAATGACTAAAGCACTCTTTTCATGCAGTTAATAAGCATTTTTACCTTATAAAACCTCTTAATTTAGGCCAATTTAAACTTGCATCTCTAAGGCTTAGCCATTAAACCTCAAACTAATCATAAAATCTTAGTTTCACAGCCAAAAGCCCTTCTCCAACAATTTTCCTAGAATTTAACCCCTTAAACCTCTCCCATTCAATTTCTCTATATTTAAAATAAGAGAAATTAGATGGAATTGAAGTACAGGACAGTATGAAACTTACTTGACAAGCGACAAATTAGAATTGTCTTCCAGTACGTCAAAAATTCTTACCTTAGTAGAGCTAAACCTCTTTTCCCTCTCTTGTGCATTCTTCCTTCTCTTTCCCTCTAATTTCACGAGCTAAGCCATGTTTGACTTATTTAAATTTTGTGCCATGCATCATAGCATATGTATCACATGCAATGGCATGTGACATAGTGAGACACTCTCACTTTAGCCCACACGCTTCACTCTTGACTATATCCTTCCACCTAATCCTATTCACACCTCAGTCTAATAATAGAAAACATTAATTCACTAGTTAAAACCACAATTAATATGTTAATTATTAATCTACCCTTATTTAGCAATTACTTTCTCAAATTAAAAGTTTAGGATGTTAATACTACCCATTCCCTTTGAATGAAGTAACGCGTAGCACCTGAATCAATTAAAACTTGAATTTTGATCATAAAGGAAGAGTTTTTACCTTGAACTAAATTCAAAGATGCTAAAGCCTTTTTGCTAAGATAGCATCATCACTCCTCCCTATATAATCCGCTCAGCTACTTTAGCTTTTCGCTCTAGACACTGCCTTACTATATGGCCCACTTGGCCATATCTAATACACTTTCAGTACTTCTTGTAATGTCTACCTTGGCATTACTAGAATATGACAAACAAAGCATAAAATGCTTTTATGATAACTAGGATTAATTAATTCCTTGTATGAGTTATCACAACATAAAGGTTTTAAAAAATTAGTTTAAAAGATTGGGATCCTAGAAACCCTTTTTTAAATAAAATTCAAGCTCAAATGAGAGTTTAAAAAAAGTAAAACACAATAGCAGAAGCATGAAAATCAAATAACATCATAATAAAGCATTAAAAAGGGCATTTTGAACAACCCCAAAATGCTCCATCTGCCATTGTGAATGACAAAAGGGATAAGTTCCATCGCTGTGTAGTGCACCACGATGCATAAGCCCTGTGCTATAGTGCATTGATGCTATCATCATAGCACGTCTAGCCAACTTTTAGAGTATATTTTTTTGCCATCTAACATCCAATTTGAGTGATTCAAGTGTCTACATGTAGTTCTCTCAGCCACCTAGCTATTAACATTGGTTTCATACCCATTTAAAAGTTAGATACTCGAACACAATTTTGTCCATTTTCCTTTCAACACACACAAGGGTGTCCAAATCCACCAACTCATTGCTAATAGACTTGAAACCATTTGAACCAACTCAAATGGGCCACACACAACTGATGGACTGATCATATGATAACAATTACATTCCACACATATATTGGCCATTAAAAACCTTGATTCCTTATAATTCAAGAGGTGAAATAAAATTCACAAACATTAATCTCTTAGCTAATCAACCACGCATATAACATAATAACCTACATTTGCATTAGTATCTTGACCTCTAACAATAATCTCATTACAAATTTATCATCCTAAGTTAAGATATTCACAGTTACACAATCATATGCAAGTGAACCTAAAAAATCAATGTATGATCCTAAGCTAGCATATGATTCATAAAATATTCATTACAATACCAAAAGAAAAGGGCAAAAGCTATACAAACTCAAGCTCTCTAAATCCCAACCAAATCTTCCTTCCCTTTGGTCCTATCAGAGCCTACTCCTATAAATTATAACCATAGGATAAGATAACAATCTTAATAACAGAATAACTTTCAATTATCAATTAATATGCACAACTATAAATAGTAAAACTTATATATGCCAAGATGTATTATACATATCCAAACAAAAGCATTTCTATCTCCGTAAGTCATTTTCATACTCTAACACACACATTGGTTCGAGTGCACCTTCAGTGGAAGAATTACCTAACCAAAGGCATTCTATCTCATTTTGGACTGTTAAACTAATGCTAAGGAGCATAAATCTCCAACACCATACCCCACATGGGCACTAAGGAGAGCATTCTCCAACACTGTGCCTATACAGGCACTAAGAAGAGGAATTCTCCAACATCGTATCCCGTCGAGCACTAAAAAGAATGCATGCCATATGTACTTTCATGACTCCTTCCTATAGGTGAACTCCCACCTCCTAACATGATCATACTCACACTTCTCATACAAACCTCGTGCTTGTATCCAAACCGTGAATTACTCATATGTAGATACTTCCATAGATTTATTCTTTTGAAAATCATTTTCCATTTACAATGTATTCATTTTGCAATATAAAATACTTTCAAAACACATAGATGAAAAGTTACATATTTACTCACAAACATTTAAGCAATTAATTAAATAAAGTGAATTATTCAGTCGCCTCAACCATGTTGTCACAGAAAAGGTTACTGTGGTCAAATATTTGCTCTATAAGGATCCACTTGCATAAAACACTCGATCAATATTTAATCTACATGATTAAACACTAATAATCAATTATCACTCTAATTAAACCCCTTTATTACTAAATTTTGGATACCTACTATACCCAAAATCCTACTTTAACACCACTAACACTCTTTACACACTCTATTAATTCCATTTAGCACCCAAACACTTAAATAATGTCACTCCTCCCCCTACATTATTCCCAATAGCTCAAATTTCACTTAAGAAGGTTCATCCAAACCCGAACAAAAAATCTTAAATCACCACAAAATCCTCAAACCTAGGTTTAGGAGCTTAATTTAACTCCCTATGGCCGGAACTAAGTTAATAGGTTTGATTAAAACCTAAGGAAACTAAAATCAAGCCTCAATCATACCAAACCCACATAAATTTTGTATAGAGGGAGAGGGAGAGGTATATGAAGCTTATCCAATAATGATTCTTGTTCAAAATGCTCCCAAGATGAAGCCCTAGCATACCTCAATACTTCCTTCATTATCTCTTTCTCATTTCTCTTCTTTTCTTTCTTTTCTTTTCATGCATGCAATAATATGATTAAATCAAATTTTTGTGTAGCCATCATGGTGCATGATGTGTCTACTGTGGTAGATGGCACAGAGTTACACTTCCCAATATGAAATTTGCCATACTTTTCATATTATGGTGAATGTGTAGTACCCTATCAAAGCAAACATAGTAGGAGCCTAAGGTAAAGGCTGTGAAGGCCTAACATTTTTTGCTTCACTATTTCTTTGCATCAAGCCTCAAGATTGAGACCCTCTAGTGTAATTCTTCTTTCCTAAAACCCGAGCATTACTCGAGCCACAGTTGCTTCTCTTAGATATTACCTTTGTGGGTCCTAATTGATGTGAGAATCTCCTAAAAGCATCTCTTTTCTCAACTTTAGTCTCATGGCCTTCTCTTGTTGCTAGTTGCAGTTTACTATTAGCAATTCCCACTTCTGATTGAGATGCCCATTTCTAAAACCTCTAAACTATTTTTGTCTACTCTTATCACTAATGGTCGTTCTTTTATCACCACCTCAATTTCAGAGCAAAGCATCATGTTCATGTACCTTACTCTAGATATCAATTAGTATTTCCTATATTTCTTTCAAAAGAGCATCACTACCTTGATTTCTTGGTTGTTCACACACCAATTACTCCTCTAATATTAGTTTGAGATTTTATGGTGGGTTACTGATAATCGAATTTTAACTCACCATTTCTCCCCTTCTAAGAAACAAACCACATAAACGAAGGATGTGTAATATCCACCTTGACATTACTAAAATTCACCACACAATCATAACAAACAATTATAATTAGGAGCAAGGATTGCTCCTAAACCCACATTATATATATATAAGGTTAAAACTAGTAATCCTTTAGAAATAATTTTAGAAAATTTAGGATCCCATAAAAACCCTTCAAATTGATAGTTTGAACTCAAACTTAATGATTTTTATAGGTATTGGAAGCATGGAAAAGTTTTGGGAAGCAAAACACTTCAAAATAGGGCTAAAAATATCATTTTTGAGTGCTATAGTCCATGCGCCGTGGCTCGTGGTCCATGCACCGCAGCTCGTGGTCCATGCACCGCAGCATGTGGCACAAAAAGCCAAGTTCACTCGCTGTACTGTGCGCCGCGGAGCACGTGTTCATGACAGCTTTTCTAGATGAATTTCAAACTCGTGCCATTTTTGCATCCGATGCCCAATTGGAGTGATTCAAGTGCCCACACAAAGCTTATTCAATAAGCTAACTAATGGCATAAGTTTTATTAGGATCCGACACCATATGAGAATTTTAGATACTCAGATGCAAAAGTCAGTTTTTAAAAAAATTTTCAACCATCTAAGTACCCAAAACTCATAACTTATACCATTAACCCATTGTGAGGCTTCAACTAAGTCCAATGGACCAAAATACACTTGAGTAACCAATCAAACACACAAAAACATACCAAATACAAAATTTGGCCACTCAATGGCCATTTCACCCAATATGGCCAAAACACACAATCAACACTACCAGTACTATTTGGCCTCTATTGCTACATAATATACTACAAATACATTGTCACCACATAATATACCACATAATTCCTTGCACTTGTAATAGCATTTTAGCCCATCACCACAAAAATTTCCACATATTCACATCACATAACATATTGGGCTAAAATACAAAACAACATAGTATGAAATAAGTGCAACCAATTAAAATGATATGCATTCCTAGTTGGCAACATATAATATCATTTATATAAGTTTATGTATAGCACTCAAACCAAAATTGAGCATTACTATTCGATGTAGCAAATCTACAAATCTTTGCCCGATTCCTTCTTTCGCTCAGTCTTAGGTGTAGAACTTGTAAAATAGTAACTACGGGGTGAGATAAAAATTTCAGTAACTAAGATAATCTACATTATTGATTAACAAGCCAAGTTATAAACAAGAATTAAAATAAGTAACATAATCACATCATATAAGATCACCACAAATTGCATGCATGATCCCTAACCATCCGATCCTTCAATACTCCTAACCGAACCAGTAGGCTATTTCACAGAACCAAACCACATGTATGGTTCCAAGCTCACCATCCATGGTAGGACTACCTGACCAAGGTGTCATAAACCATTTCTGGACTACTATTTCCCCCTTTCCCCCTATTACAAGTAACTGGGGTGTCGTTACTCCAACACCGTATCCTACGAATGCTAAGGAGCATAGTCTCCAACTCCGCACCCTTTTGAGTACCAAGGAGAGTAAGTCTCCAACCCCATACCCATTTTCGGGCACTAAGGAGAGTAAGTGCTGCACCTGGCATCTCAAGGTGCCAGCAATGCCATATGAACTTAATCTTCACTATCTCTATTAAGATGATCTCCCACCCTCTAATATGCCACATTTCACTACATATCTCCACTTGAACATGCATAAACAACTTTCTAAACAAATATAACAAAATCTTACCATTTACTTCAAAAATATAGAATTTCACAAAGCAATACTCCACTCATTTTTCTAAAATAGTTAACCTTTAAAGAATTTATACATGTATACTCAACAATTCATAGAAAAGCAACTTGAGAATAACTTATACAAGATAATAAATAATATAAATTATCTAGTTACATTAACCCTTTTGTTACTAAAAGGGTTACCCGTGGTACTAATTCTCTTCTTGTGTCAAGGTAAGTCTTCCCATACCACAATTTATAACAACAAATACTACATATTAATTTTCAATTAACACAAGCACTATTAGCTAATAATAACCTCCCAATTCTCCCACTTCTCACTCATATTCTCAACAAAGAGGCTTGTTAAGATTACAATTTGTTCACACAATCCCTTTAAACCTCCTTCTACTTTATCACAACATAAAACTTAATATCTCAACTTATCACTCTTCAACACCTTATAATCAAGTCAGGGCTTGATCCAAAATTCACCAAACAAGAAAGTAGCTTCCTATTACCCCATATCCAAGATCAATAAACCTAAGTTAAACCTTTAGAGTCAATAGAAACCTTCAAAACATTGACTCATGGCTTAATCCAATCAGACCAAATTCTCACTCTTCCAAATCCCATGGAAAATGAGATGAAAAGGTAGAGGAGAAGGGTAGGGAACTTACTCAAGAGTTTGAAGGCTCAATTTGTCTTTAAAATCCTCCCAAATTAATACCCTAGCAGTGCCCAAAGGTACCCCCTTCATGTTCTAGGTTTTCCACCCCAAAATCTATCAATTTCTGATGATTCCTGAAATTTTAAGCTGCTGGCTATGCCATGCGCTGTAGTACACATCACGCAAGCCGCGACTCATGACGCAGTGAGCAACAAGTTGATTTTGCTCCCCCCAATGCCTCTCGACTTGATCTAACTTTCATCCTAACTCAATTTAGAGCCAAATATGACCTAAAAATCTAATTAGCAACCCAAAAACATAATTAAATAAATTAATCATATTTTTAACTAATTTATCCCTTAATTAATCAACTTTTCTAGATTTGAAGTTTTAGGATGTTATAGGATGAGTATCATATAAATCTTGAGACAAAGGGTAAGAGTTATATGATGAATGTATATAAGTTACCAACTGCTATCCATGAATATATCACACCAAACACAATACGCTAGATCTCAAAACTTGAGAAACTAATATCAAATTATAAAGTCTGCCTAACTTTACCTATAAACAACCATAATCATTACATATGATCCACCACACATAAGCAATCAAGATACTTGAGCTCTTAAAATTGTCTTCAATACATAATGGTAATTTTAAAAAAACCTTTGAAATCTTTAGCAAATATTTAGGATCCCAAATTTCTTTCAAAAGTTAGTATTAAAATATGGTCAAAAAAGCATTTTAAAGATTAGGAAGCATAGAGAAGTAAATCACAAAGTTACAAGCAAAAATAGGGCAAAACAGGTCATTTTACATGTCACTGCATAATAGCACATATAACTTTTCAAGTTGAAATTCCAATACATGTCATTTTCACATCTAATGTCTAATCAAAGTAACTCAAGTGCTCACATGAAGTGTATTTGATAATCTAATAAATGGCGCAAGTTTCATATCAATCTAATGGTCCATTTAAAATTTGGATACTCGAATGCATAAAATCAATTTTGAACACCATTTTCAACCATAAAAGTGCCAAAAACTAGAAACTTGTGCTATTAGCCTGATTTGGGGATTGAAACAAGTCCAAGAGACTTAAGTACACTTGATTAAATAGTTAAGCAACTAATAACACATCAAAACTAAGATTTGGCCACTTTATATCCCAATTTCACAAAAACAAGGACTTATATGAAATTTTTCCAAATTTCATCCTTAGGACAAATCTACACAGCCTATAACATACAATAATTATTATAATACAATAAAACCCATAGCTTACACTTGTATATTTATTTTATCCTTTACTGTAAGTGTCATATAAAAAATGCACTCTCGGCTAAAATAGCTCAAATCTTCACAATATACAAGTGTAATACTATTATTCATGCTTTCATATTACACCTCACATGACATACATAAATCACCACATCATGCACCTATAACCAAATATTAGTCTTTACTACAAGTGATGTAACAAACATAAACTCTGGGCTAATTTTACAATACACTCCCACATAAACACAAGTGCAAGACCCAATTTCATAACATCATACAACTCCACAAGAGTGTCAAAATGTATTGTAATAAGACATATTATTTACACATATTTATTATCTAATTAAGACCATTTTACACACCCAATAAGCTTTCATATGCATTCATATCACATTCTTAGTATAAATTTAATTTGCCTAAGTGTTGAATTACATCCATTAGGGGTATTTTGGCACTTGTTCACCAAAATGAGGTTAAGCTTGAGATTTATGTCTTTTAATGGGCCAAGATAATTAGTTAAAGTAGTTTTTATTAATTCATCCTAGGTTAAGAGTGATTAAAAAAATAAAACATTTTAAGGTTGTTCTAGCTACGGCTAATTGCCCCTGTTAAACAAAAATGACCCTTTTGACTTTGGTTTGACTTTTTTCAACTCTAAATGTTTTCCATCCTTCCCAACAAATACCTTTTATGCTAATTTACAATGGTTAAATGACCTTCAATTCTAAACTTGGTTTTGAGATTGAATGATTTATGGGATCCCATCCTTACAATGTTTTCTTAATTAACCTTATGATTTTTTAAATAGCTAGGGTTGATCCTTTTATGCCTTGATCACTACTAAAAAAATGAAATTTAGTGAGGGACTCTCCTTGATCACTACTAAAAAAAATGAAATTTAGTGAGGGACGAGTCCCTCACTAAATGCCATTTTTCTTTGCTAAATTCATAGCTAGAAAGGGCTTGCTAAATTTAATAAGGGATCTTATTTCCCTCACTAATTAGTGAGGAATTCAGTCTCTTGCTAATCCCTTGCTAATACTGTTCAAAATTTGATAACTTTAATGAGGGATTAGTCCCTCAGTAATCCCTCATTAAATATGCCTATATTTAAAAATAGTGATGTCACATCACCTACCATGTGTGCATCAACTTGTGACATGTCACTAACAACCTCGTGCGTCATCAACCGCTATGTCACCTGCCATCTCGTGCCCTATCACCGACCATATGCATGACAACTCATGACATGTCACTATCCACATTGTGCCATATCACCTACCATCTCGTGCCCCATCACTCACTACAATCCCTCACTAAATTCCCTCGCTAATTAGCATTTTTCTAGTAGTAGATATCTTTTCATGTTGATTAAATTGGTTGGAATTATCATGGTAATTTTGGCTTAAGTGTGTGCAATTATGTGTTTAAGTATTAGAAGTTTTACAGAGCTCCCTCCAATCTTTTCACCTCCCCTTCTTTCTTTTCTATCTTCTATCATTTTCGTGACTTAAAAATCACAAATAGAACAATCACAGTTATATCAATCCATAGATGTGAATATTTAAATATTTTTAATAAATTCAGAAAAACTCATAATTTATTCTAATGACCTCCAAAAGTTATGAATTAACACTCTATGGAAAGCTTGAAATGTATCCTTTCAAATGCCCTATTCCAAAGTAATTTCATTTCATCTTTCAATTTATCCCTCAAATAAATTAACTCTTATTATTGAGAAAAATTTAGTTTGATTAAATGTGTTGTCACATTTATCCTTCAAATTCCTTAAACTTTCACATTATAGGAGAGTTCTCATGATTAATCCTCCATCATCAACATCAATAGCTTAATTAAAAAGTCTTGAGATATTATAATAGGCTATTATCTATCAAGTCTATTGCATTTATGGGCTGACACAGGCCGAGAGTTAGGGGGTCCATTAGTAAGCTTGTATGTAGCCCATTGTGATACATATTACTTGAGGTTTTAGTATTCATTGTTTTGTGTTTTTTAGGTGTAATTAATAAGGTTTTTATTGTGATGAAATTCCTATTTCATTGTAAGGGTACATATGTAATGAGCAAGCAATTTCTAGTTATGTTAACTATTTGTTTTGAAGGTAAAAATTTATTAAAAATATTTTTTAATTTTAAATGAGGGAGTACACTAAAAGTATCCAAATCCAACAAATCATGCACAATAATTAACGGAATAATGAAAACATGAAATTGTGTGTACATTTCTGACTTGAGCAGGATATGAACAATATATATGGTCTAAAGATAACAAGTATCAAATACATAACACTACAGAACCAAAGGTTAATCCTTTGAGTCCAAAAGCAAAAAAATAAAAGTATGAAGATATAGAGGCCCTAATAAAGAAGAAATTAATGAAGAAAAGTACAAATGGATCATTCTATTTTGAACCATGCATTGAAGAGAATGAAATATATATATATATATATATATAAGGAACTACTTGGCTACTTGTTGTTCCTCATCAACATGGTTTAGTGTAGGAAGTGCCTCAAAATCGACAGATGAAGCAAGTTCAAGCTTTTGAGATTCATTCTTCTTCATGGAAGAAGCTTTGGACACATAGGAATAGCACCCTTTTTCCTTGAACAACTGAGCAAAATGGTGCTTACAATAAAGAAACCCATCAAGTGATGCATAGTTTGATGGGCTCAAAAAACATCCTCCTTGAGCACACCTAAAGCAAGACTTGTGATAGAATTCTCCTTCCATAATCACCTAGTTGTTGTCAATAAAATAATCATCCCACAATTCGTTAATTAATATCTCATCTCATTTTAATCACTTTTTGAAATAGTTGATCAATCTAAATTGAGTTGGGTTAGATTGCCAATCCCTGTGTGAACCACATTCCCTTGGTATGGCTGATGAATATTATATTGTTTAGGTTGGTTTTGGAGGTATTATCAAGATTCAATTTTATATAATTTTTATAATTTTTGAATTTTTTTTATTTTAATGTAGTTTAAAATGAAGACAGTTTTATAACCAAGCAGTTGTTCAAATTAACATTTGCAAAATTACAAATGAAAATGTTTAAACTCAAAACCATTCCAACTAAAATAGAACTATCTACCTTGAGCCATAAGACTTCAACTCAAGATTTTACATAAAAAAAATAAGAATTGCTAAACCATTTAACTCATCTACATATGGTAACCATTATTTTTTAAAAAAAAGTTTAGGTAATTTGGATGCTGGGACTCACCAAGACATGCCTCTAAATTAAAGAGTACTTACAAAATACTTTAAAGATGGCCCACCAACAAGGTAGTAGGAATCATATTTTTTTAAAATATGATTCTTCTTAAAACAACCAAGTTGGTGCCTCTATAATCAAGTCTAGCTCAATTTTTAGGCTTCAAATGGCAGGGCTTATACATGTTCATG